>NW_010510379.1:0-21483 GCF_000687285.1 Phaethon lepturus
CAGGCCCTGCCGTGACTGACCCTGGCAGTCCTGGCGCCTGGCGGCGCCCTGGCAGGAGCCAGCTCAGGCCTCCTTAGGACACCGTGCACGGATCACAGATCTGCTAATGTCTGTCACGGACAGGGCATGGTTGTTCAAGTCCACCCCAAGTGGGAAGAGGGTGGCTTGACCAGCTCCAGGAACTAATGTAAACCCATCCTATGCAGAAACAGAAGCTGCATTTACCCCGGTCGTCTGCTCCATTGTTTGCCACGATCCCCACCACCTGCATGAGTTTTCTTCCACAACTGCCTGTTTGTTGCTAAAAAGACTTGTGCAGAAACAGCTTTCTTGGGGAAGATGTGCTGTACGTGTGTGTGCAAGCTGGTCGTTTTGAAATGCTGCTTGCTCAGCAAAATTTCTCTCTGAATGGCAGCCCCTTGCAATGCTTCCCAGCACAGACAAGGCTTTAGATCCTTTTGTCAGTGTCAGCACCGTCTCTGAAATTGCCCTTTTTAGTTCATTTTGAGAGTAGACAAAATCACCATGCACGAAAGTACCCCCAGCATGGAAAACCAGTGCCACAGAAGGCAGCAGGGACCAGCTACTGCAGTTTTGACCTGTGCTGCCTTTCCCACCGTTCACAGTAGAAGATGGAAGCCCAGGGACAGGCTGCTAATCCACTGCACATGAGACAAATGTGGTTTTTCATTTTTCTGACAAGCTGGTTACAAGAAGTTTTGTTCATTACAAAAAAGAGAAAAAAGAAAAGAAGATCTCTGATATCTCCTTGCATGTGAAGGCCAACTTGAAATGAAAAGTAGTGAGAAGAATTAAATAAAATAACTCTGGCCTGTAAGATATCTAGTCTGAGTTAATGATAGCTGATTTCCTTAGTACTCCAGTACTATGACCACACTCCTCCCTCCAGATAAAAGCAACAGAGCTTCATAAGAAAAGACAACTCACCTTTCTTGAACTGCTAGTGCTTTTAGCATTAGGTAGAGGAGATAATTTTCTGGTTGAGATGAAAGCCAGAGAGTTGAACAAACGTTTCTTACCGTTAAGGATAATGCCATGCAAACAAAAGTGAACTTCTTGATATGTGTCGCTGTGACGGTGCTGTTGGTGTTCACCAATTTATTGCTGGGGTTATTCTAGGGTGAGAGAAAGAGATAACCAGCATTAGTTTGGCTCCAGACTACCAGGAGGCTGATGGCACCAGGGTCGTGTGTTAGACCTGAGTGTCTGTGCGCATGTATGTCTGTCTTTGCTTGTTTGCTTTTCAACTTAGAGCTTTCTGAGTACTTTGTACCATCACAGAATATTTTCCGCTTAAACTGAGAGCAACTGCTCCTATGGTCACTGAGGGCTGGATAATCTCCCTACTTTTCTAAGAAATAAGTCCTATTTAACAAATTGAAAAAGGGTGGTAGCTCTTTCTAAGGCAACTCTATGTGTTTTTTTTTTACCTTAGTTTAAAGTTCGTAGCATGTTTTCACAGGAAAAACAGGATTCCATTCCTTTTTACCACAGAGTGGTACCAAATCCGTACGCCAATGCAAGCACCCTTACTGATCCAATTAGACAAGTAGGTAATATAAACAAAGCTCCTGGAACAGCTGGCTCTGTTAATGCAGTTTAATGAACAGAACATAATTAGGACTATTAGATGTTCCACCTTGAACATGGGCTCTCTACTCACATGGCAGCAAAGTTTTATTTAAAACAACAACAAAAGCTTTCTTCCAAATGTCTATTATAACAAATGAAGCTGAAGATTTAAAATTGCCCTCAGGGAACACATAAAACCAGACTAAATGGTCTGTGAAAGGAGAGGATGTGATATCAAAAGCAGGGCACCATTAGGAGCCCTGTAGCAATAGGCTGTTTGGTCATCTATTGCATTTATCCTGGGGCTGTTTGAGATACACAGGTATGTGCCCACACTGATAAAAACTGTACCATGAGATGTAGTACAGCGTTTATTCATCCTTGACGTACCTCAGGTAGAACAGCAGTATCTGTCACACGGTCAGCCTCCTCTCCAGCGGTCACTCATAAGAGAGACCTAGGCAAACCTAAGGAGCCTAGGCAAACAGATCTTGGGCATGGACAAACCCAGTGTGAGCTCTGTGAAACGTACACCATTTCACACATACATTTGAGCAGATGGTGAAATTTTACAATTTAAAGCTTTTTGTGGTTTAGTGCAGTGATGGCACCTAGACAGCCCCATGCTCCTGCCAAAATACCTGCTTGGAAGCGTGGGTGCATGAGGATGCATGCAGGCAACCCAGACCCTAAAGCAGGAAGCTACTCCCATGTCTGCCCTTTTTGGGAACAGGTTATGAAAGCTCTCTGTAAACATTGTCTTTATGAGTCTATCCTCCTTTCTTGTGTTTCCGAAGAAATACTTTGTTCCTGTTAGCTTTACTGCATGTGAGGATGGGCCTTGCTTACATCACTCACCACTGCAAAGTGAACTCTGCTGATCATGGCTCAGCTTCCTAACAGGGCTCAAATAAGAGAGAGGAAAGAAAGCTCTCATTTGTTCCTATCTTGCTGCTGCTACCCGGCCCTTGTTCTACTCTGCCCTTTGCTCTAACTCTTGACCACATACTCTTCATTCCTATCCCTTTGCACACTGTTTAGTTCTTGGATCAAAAAACTGTGCGGATTATGGAGCAAAAAGAGTATCCGTACCCATCTATTAATCAGAAAAATGGCATTCACAAGTCCTCTCACAGTCGTTGCCGTTGCTCTGGATCAGATGTCACAGTCCACTAGGATTAATGGCAGCATCACCATAAAACAGCAAACAGAGGACAGAACTAGGATATCCCTGTTTTCTTTCAGCAAGTCAGTAGTAACCCTTAACCTGAGTGTACCTGCTCGGCCATGAGGCTGCTCTGGACACAGAGTCACACAAAGGACCGAAGAGGGACTATGCGACCTTCTTGCAAATGTGAACAGAGATAACCATTTCCCTGTGAAGACAAGAATCTGACTTCTCTGGCAGAGCCATCGAAGAGGGGGGTACTTTCTAGATCCCAAATCCCATCAGCCAGTTAAGGCAATGCAGCCTGCTTCTGACAGCCATCAGCATCACCAGCTTTCTGAGTAACTGACAAAAGAAAATGGAGTTTGCATGCATGGAAACTGTTTCAGCATCTGAAAATCACAACAGAGTCTTTACAGAGTCTGGAAATAAAAAGTGGTTCTGTCTGGACACTTCTGAAAAAGCCTTAGCTTAAGGAAACAAAGCTTTTGAAAGGCATGGTGACACGCAAATGACATGCGGCCAAGGGTAAAGCAATTCTCACAGCAATCTAAAGAAACCCACTGTGGGTTTCTGGTTTGGTCTTTATTGTCTGAAAGAAACGGTGGAGGCATTTGCACACATGGTTGCCAGGACAAGATACCCTTTATACTGCTGCTACCTCACTTAGTGTATTTTATGCCAAATTGCTCTTAAAACATGCAACTAAAATCCCCATTATATACTTTTTCGGCAGCTAGATAAATTGTACCTATCTGTGCCTTACCCTAGCTTTTTCTTCCTCACATTAGTTGCGCAAGAGCTCTGTAAGAAGCTTTTTAACTGAAATAAACAGACAAATCGTGGTCTAATCCTGCCACCGCTAAAGTTGTCAGAAAATCTTCCGCCAGCTAAATGAGACCTGGATTTAAGAGTCTAAACTGCTGTTAATCTTGCTTGGCAATAGTGCATTTGATTGTAGCTTATTGCAGATGAGGTTAGCAGCCCCTGTGTTTCCCGTCCCAAGCCATTTTTATCTTGGGGCTTATTGGTTTTGCATCTGCAGTTCCTTTTCAGCAGCATGACCTCTGAGAAAGCCTGCATGTTGTATTTTATCTGACAGGTCAATTTAGCTGTACACAGGCAGGTTAGGAAGTTATGACTGATTTGACTTTTCTTTGTTTTGTTTTGAAATTCTCCTGGGAAATATGGTGGATCATATCAAATGGGGCTTGCTTTGGTTAAGTATATCCCTGAGCAAGCAAACATTTTTCTCATCAGTATTTGGAACCAGAAAGTTCAGTTACTAATTGGTAAATAAAGGGAAGGAGAGGATCTGGCATTTGAATTAGAGTGTCAGAGGACAAGACTGTTCTTCGCACAACATATGGGCTAGTGAGTACACAAAATTAATTTGGTTATTTATTTACTCTGTGCTCAGTTCCAGGAGCAGTTCTTTCTTGCATTCTTATGTAATTACATGATTTGCCAAAAAAATCTTCACAGTCTTGGTCAGCTAAGTCAGTACTACTAAAATAATGTATGTTAACTGTGTTACTGTCAGTCTATGAAACAGCTATGTTAATAGTCTATTTGCTAAATATTAACATAAGCAAATGAACCCAAACCATTTAGAGAGATACCACAGAATCTGGTGCAGAGATGTGAGCTTGCTCACTCACTGATGGACACTTTGTGAGAAATCACTTAATTAGCTAAGTAGCTACATCATAGTGAATAAATGAGGACTTTTAATCCATAATAATACAGCACCCGTCTATTCAAAAGGTAGCTTAATACTTTGTAACACAGAACTAAGGTTAAAATCATAAATCAGACAACAGCTTGAAGCCACCAAAACCCAATTCTTTTTAACTAGGATTTTAAGAAAACTTATCAGTGGGACAAGTAACAACAGGCATTAAAAGCAAAAGCAACGAGAAGCAAAACATTAGATGGCCATTAATACAGCCCTATTTAATCTTTGGTTGGTTTATTTTTTAAAGAATCTGTTACACTTGATTATGGAGCCACGAACTAATTTTCTTCATATTTGTTTGGCAGAAATTCCTCTGACATCACTGAAGCCACCCCTAAATTAAAATGTTGCAACAGAGAGAAAGGGGAAGACCACGGATGTGAAACCACACGAAAGGTATTTATTACACCCCTAACATGGGCACTCACCTTGTCGAAAGCAGGGTATACTGCCCTGATCTCTGTCAGCCAGCCGTACGGCATGTGTCCCACAGGATACGTAGCTGTCAGAATCGCCACCGCCTATGAAACGAGACAGGGAAACATGAACTTCAGATCTTTGAACAGAACAGTTAAGCTAAGATAGGGTGCCATCTCCCACTGATATTACCACATTGACCTTGATGCAGTGAGAAACCAGGCAGGCGACTGGAAGCTCTTTGTTTCAGGAAGACCATCAAGAATGGCCATCATTTGGCCCGGCATTTTAAGCTTAGGAAATCTTTCGTCCCATGAAGCTACATTACTCAGCTTTGTTGTTTCACCATCACTCTGACGCTTAGGATCGTAGTTAACTTGAGCTGCTGTGTGCCCCTCAGCCAGCCAAATACCTCCCTCCCACATTGCTCTTGAGTTATTTCACCGACAGATACATGAGTAGCAGAATGCCTTACGGCTCATGGTAGCTTTGGATCATATTTCATAATTTTAATTTATATACATTTTACTTGGTTATTCGTAAGTAAAACAGTTTTAAGTCAGACAGACTACAAAACAGTGGGCCTCAGTGGCTGACTGACTTTGGACATCAAACTGACTGCTCTGGGGCAGGAGGCACTTAGGAGACAAAAAGCAGAAGCTCTCCCCACTTTGGTGCTCATCAATGAAAATCAGACAAAAATAATTCCAGATGACCATTTTTATCATGAGAAACAATTCACTGACTGCAATGTAAAACTAGGTGCTTTTGCACTTTCACAAGTACAGTCCAAAAGGTACATCAAAGACATAAATCCCCCCACTTATTAATGTATTAAAGATTTTGCTGATGTTTCTGCTATCTGAAGAAAAAGTCCAAATATATCTACTTCATGTCTTTCACGTAGGAAGGGTGTTTAGGGAGCAATTCCTGTGGCTGCTTGGAAATATGCTGTCACCCCAAGTTTTCTAGTCCTCAGAGCTGAAGTGTGCATGTGTACTGAGAAGTGCTCATCTCTCTCAATTCCAGAAATCAAAGTGTTTGACTGCCTTTTGTTTGCAAAACAGGTTCAGGTCCGTTACAATTCACCTAAATTCAGATTAATTTTACATCTGGCAATGGTAGTGTTAAGAAGACCTTTCTGAACTACTGCTGTCTCTGTTTCACTCCTAAACACTCAATGTACATTTTTCTTGGTTATCTGAACCCATTTTCCCATTCTAAATGTAATTGCTGTCTTTGCTTGGTTAAAAGATTTATACAAACACAGAACCATGTAGCAAGCTGATTCATTCCCTGTGCTGTTCAAAAAGAGGGGGGAAAGTAGTGACAGTCACAGAGAGGAAAAGAATGGGATAGATTCTTCCCTGCTAATAATAGCTTTAACAATGTTTAATGTACCTTGGAAAAGTAATTGGTTCAAAGAAAACAAACTGGAATTTGAAGACAGTACCCTTTTAATTGCACCCCCCCCCTTATTGTATTTTCAGCAGAATTACCATCTGTATGAAACCTAATTAGGTTAAATCAAATAAGGAATATAAAAGATATTTTGCTTATTTTCATGCTGAAGTCCAAAAAGACTGCAAAGACACAGTAACTGTTAAAGAAAATAGTATTTCACTACCACATTTTGATGTTAGATTCCACTTGGATTAAATCATTGACGTTTTTAGCAGTGATTTTTTTTCCAACTAGTTGGATCCCAAAATATGTGCATGAAAGCTTTCCTAAATGTCTGGAACCTGTGTTTGATAGGTGAAAAAGTCCCCCATCAAAGCCAACACCAAAAAAGGTACCCCAATCACTCTTAGCTGTGCTGGCAGTCCAAACAGAAGCAGCAGGAGTTGACCAGTGCAAGTGGACTTGCTGTCCTCATGAACGTGCTACAGCCTAGCCCTTCACAGGGACATCTTGCCCACATTAAAAAGTTGCTGATGGTATTTAACAGAGGACCTATAAAAATCCCTTGTATACTGATGCTCCAGACACTGATGTTATCCGTGTTGCCAGCACCTCCGTCTTCACAGGCAATTATTTCAGAAATCAGAGAAAGTTGAAATGTGACCATTACTGTTAGTGTAAAAAGCCCAGCAAACCACCAGCTACCACATGCATTTGGAGTCACCCTAATAGCAACAAAATGCAATAGGCTAGCCATGAAACATGATCCATCTAAAATCAAAAGTCACCAAGAAATGCAAAACTGATCTCTGCTAACCTGCTCTGGCTCCCCTTGCACTGAGACTGCTGTAAGACTGATCCCTGATTTACACATGTATAAGTGTTACGTTTCCTAAATTCTCTCCCCACAGCTGTTTATTTGCAGTCACTGGCAACTCCTGAGTGAATGAAATACACAGCATCGCATATGACAAATTAGCAGTGCTGAGAGAATGTGTGTGCGGCATCAACTGTTTGAATTTTCCTTTCCATTTAGTATATTACAGCTTTGTTTTTCCTATAGAAAAAAACATGAGATACGTGCTAATGACTATGGGGATCTAGACGTCCTCGCACCGAAGCTGACTGCAAAGGTCCCTCACACTTCTTAAGAGAACAGGTCAGCTCATGGTGAGCATCTGTGAAGGCTCTGCATTACAATCAGAAGTCTGGCTCCCATCAGCTTTTGGAGACTATCAGAGTAATCTGAAATACCTCAAGAGAAACAGGGTGCGTGTCATATCCCAACCAGGGGACAGATTTTTTTAATGTGCTTCCTCACATCTCTACCCTATTCTGTGTGATGCACTGACTGCTAACAGTAGGATCGTTTCACATCAGTTTGCCTATCCATAAATGCACATGGCATGAAACAGCAGAACATGGGACTATTGACAACTGTCCTAAAACCTCTGGGATCAGAATGCTCCAGAGCATATGTACCTATATGTAGAACACGAACACCTGGGATGCAGGAACTGCTCAGTGAAAAAAATTCTACTGGTCTTGTTGAGGGTGAGGTCCCACTAGGCCTGGCATAAACGCTCATGGTAAGAGTCCAAGCAGTCTTCTATTCAAGGACAAAAAGAGCACTAAAGAGAAATGTGCTTAGGACAATTATTTCTTGCCAGAACAGTTGAGAAGAAAAACACAGAGGCAACGCTTTGTAAATGGTTATTTGCAGTAATGGGGAGCACTGACTTTCTTACCTCTGTGGCTGCAGAACTGCCACCTAGGTCCCGGGAGACAAAAAGGTTGACAATGGGCCTACTTATTCGCTGAGTTGCCAAAATTAATGCCAAAGGCCACCAGAAACTCAGCATCTTCCTTATTGTAGCCTCTCCCTGCAACACATTGGAAAAAATAAAAAATAAAAAAAAAGTGGCTTTGGAAAGAAACATGCAGAACTGAACCAAAAACACAGAGAAAGGTTTTTTGCTTTTCCTACCCACTGTCAGTTTAGTATATTCAATTCAAAAGTTTTCAATAGCTGGAGCCTAAAATATTTTCACCTATGTTAGCAATACTAAATCCAAAGAAGCTGTATCATGGATCTCAATAAATAATTTATAAGGTGCATTATATTACCTGCATAATTCATTCTACCAGACAAAGATATGTGAACACCAATATGACATTTGAGGAAAAAGAGGAATTTTGAGACCTTCTTCCCTGTGAAATAAGGTGTCCACTTAGTTCATTCTGTGCTGGCTTACAGCACTAGAAGGAGAGAGCTCGGTACAGAGGTGCTCAGGAGACAGCACATCAATACCATGTGAAGCGTTGTCTCGTGCACCGTTGCTGGAATAGTTTCTACCATGCCTCTCTAAGTGAAATTTTTTTTCTCTGCAGGATGGAGCGAGGAGGCTCTTCATGCACAGTGGTTTAATACAGTATTATAACACAAAAAAAGAAGTTTAAAACTATTGAATTCAAAAAATGTGCAAAGTATTAAGACATACCCCCATTTCAGGCCCACTTCTGTCAGGAATGACATCATGTATGTTCCTGTAGTATCCGAGGCATAACGTGGTACATCGGACAAGTGCTCCCATGTATAAGGACAAGATTGGGATCAAGAGAGGCTCCCTGCACTCCAAGTGACTGTGAAGCAAAATGGCTACAAAAACAACCTGCAGGGCAAACGAATTAACGATTAGTAATTTGTCTGTCTGATGCTTCAGTGCTAACGTATCTCCTGTCTGACTCCAAGCTAGTCCATCTGAACCAACAACCCTGCGTGACTACAGCATCTGACTTTGAGCTTGTGGCATTTAGAAGCTTTCGTCGGGACACCCCCTGCATTTGTCATACAAATGAGAAGAACAAGAGTTAACATCATACAGAAGCTCTGTACTTGAAGGTATGGGCAGGTGTCAGACTAGGAGCCATAAATAGAAGAAGGTTAGCATGAAAGTCTGGCAAGGTCTGGCAGCAAGCATGTGGCTGAAGTGTCACCCTTCCCACGAGAGCGTGCTATTCTGATATACACTGAAGCTGGAGATGTGCTTCTAGGGTTAGCTCATAAACCCTACTTTTTTTTGGGGGGGGGGTGGACAGGGTGGGGCAGTGACAATTAAAAAGCCAGATGTTTTAAAGTATTCACTTCAGCATTTAGAAGCAGGAAGTCTTATGTCATCCTAATTTTCTACTTTTTTGAGTGAAATCTCAGGATTTCATCGTTCTTTCTTCAGCTGAGTGCCACATTGATGTAACTAAGATGGAAACCTTTGGGCTAATGAACAGCTCATAATTCATTCCTGTAAGATTAAATGTGCAATCCAGCAAATGCAAAGGAATCAATTAATATGGTATTATTTCCTTCCATTAAGTACAGAGCTGATGGCGTGCCTGTTAAATTCCAAAGGGATGGGGGGCACAACTGGGAACGAAATTGTGTTTTGTTCAATCAAGGATAATCCTGCCAGCACATGCTGGCATTCAAGTGAGTTACAAGAAGTACAAAACACATTGTTGAGGGGCAGGTTCTCTCCTTCACTGCTAGAGCTCAAGAAATACTTAAGAAAAATCACACTGTGTTAATGTTTATTAGGCAGGCCACACTGTTTATGAAGGTTTGCAAAATTGCTCTTTTCAACCCTACAAAAGAATTGTTTTCCAGTACAGAAGCCAGAAGCAAAGTCACAAAAAAGTGTGTATATGAAGCTACCCAAGAAGAATTAGCTACTGCCGGCGCACCTATTGCTTGTGTAGGGAGCAAATGTAGGTGTAGGGAGTTCCGGGGTATGGAGAATAACAACTTTTGGTCTTCTGGATTTGCTCTTGCTCTGTGCAGTATTTTGTTGAGAGAAGATAACAGGTGTCTTATTCTTCACAACCCTGGCACTCCACTCACCAACCACTGTGGAAAGGGCAGGTGTACCATGGCCAACATAAGAATTTGTTTCTGTATTTAGCTGTATATGACCCCACATGCACCTAGGGTCAGCAAACTTTGTAGGTCACGTCAGAACAAGAGCAGATCCTGAGGGCTAAGGTCATTTGCAGTAATTGGTATTATCTTCTGGGCTTTAGTGCAGTACTGTAGAGGGGCAGACCTATCAACCATAGAATAGCAGCTGACTGAATGTTTCAACCTGGTTTATGGTTTGCTCATATTTAGTGGGAGGAAAATGCTATGGAAAATTGAACTAAGTGCTGTTGACTTCATATTTCCTTTGATGTACTGTTATTATCCTCTTTCTTACCCAGTCATTAGACCATTCAGCTGGTAATGGCGCAGTACAGCAACTGTTTTACAGGTGCTGGGACTCTCCATTTTGTAATATTTTTATATATGCTTTCAATATATATATGCTGTATATTGTTTCTACAACACTGGCCATGAGCAATGTGTATGAATGCTGGTTTTTTAAGTGTGTCTAGTATAAACCAACAGGATATTTAACACCTCCCTCACAAATGAAAGTTCAAACAACATCTGGTCTGCTCTGCATCACCCAGGGGCTATGACCACAAATGTCTTCTGGTGCAGTTCTAAGCCATCACTTTTTGGACCAGTAACAAGAGCAGTGCCATACTGGCACTCAGAAGATGGCTTACACTACTGTATTTCACTGGATTACACAACATGTGCAAAACTAACAGGAGAACTGGAGAATCAAACCTTCACTTCCCCACCTACAAGCCCCACTCAGGATTTCAGTGCAACTATGCGAAGCGTGGGGGAGAATGCACATGAGGGAGAAAAGTCTCTTTCAAAGCAATCCATCAGCCCCAGGATTGGTAGCAGCCATCGCTCTCTTTGCCTGACCTTTCTTTTTCCCAGATGTATACGTGTATATGTAGCTTGTTTCTCATCCATTCTGAAACAGGGTTGTGGAGGTGCTGGAAGGCATGGCCCCAGCCCAAGCAATCCTGGTTCCCTTCTCCTGACATTGCCCTGGGACTGACTTGATCCGGTCAAGTGAGACCAGTCTAAACCACAACTGTCAGCAAACAGCCTCCACACGATGGGCAAACAGCCAGAGAACAGCACTCAAGATTAGTTCCTCTGGTGAGCTGTCCACGGCAGACAGAGAAGACAGTCTCTGTACAAAAGAGTCCCTGCTTAGGAAAGCACCTAGTCCATAACACAACAGAAACAGTGACTGCTGAGAGGAGTCATTACCTGAGCTATGACATCTGAGATGGAGGCACATCCCACTAGGAAACTGTACTTGTGTTTCAGCAGAATCCCAGCATGGGTCCATGCCTGAAAAAAGGCAGAGAAGAGTTTGGGAAGAGGTTATGATATTTGTAAAAGATTTCAGGTCCCAGAGTGCTGTTTTCTGGTTGTTACATTGTACACAAACAACTTCTAAAGCTCTTTTCCAAGAGAAGTACCTGGTGTGAACCTGGGCAAATGTTAAGTCAGTAATGCAGAGAAAGCACCGCTACATTTAGTTCCTCTTGGCCAGGGCTGACAGAATGGGAATAATCTTACAGACTGTATAGAAATTTCTGAGCAGATCTACTAAGAAACTGCCCGTTCTTCATAAAACAGATGCTGCATAAGATGGATTATCATACTAAATAATCCCAGGGAAAAAAATGTTTCTTCTCATTCACCAGTTGGATGCACCTCTGAAACGTAATATTCATTGGTCTGCTGAGTTATACTGAGTCCTGTCTGGAAAAGAAAACTTAATGATCCGACTCCTTTTTATTGTCAGCTACTCTTTCAAGCAGACAAAGTGGTAGAGAAAGTGGTGGAGGCATGCCGTGAGAAAGTTATCCTTTACCAGTTTTACACAGAAGTAGAGGCATTAAAGAGAGCTGCCATATTTTTATGTTGTGCAGGCCACAAGCAGTAAGCCTGGTGATCTGCGAAGCAGCAGCCCACCCCATGTGTTGCTCTCTTGCCCAAGCAGTATTTGAGATACACTGGACTTAGCTGTGCTTGCCAAAATTGACGGTAAGAAATATCTTTTCAACAAATTTGAGAAAATATTGAGATTGAGCTTATTCCTTGTGAGCTCTGCAAGTGATCTGGGAATGCATGGCAAAACCAACTCTTTCAGTACAAATTGGAATGAGAGGACACATACAGACAACCGGTGCAGCTCATCACAAGATGACCAGTGCTTTCCAGCATGCACATACAGTAACTCTAACAAGGCAGCTGAAGTTTTTTACATTTGTCATGATCTCTGGATGTTCAAAGTCCACCCAGATGCTTTTTCCAGGTAGTAGGAGATGATGTGTCCAGGTATATCCAGAGCTACTGCTTGCAAAGAACACATCTTCCTTCTGCACACCTCCAGTCTCCCATCAGGTAACAGACTTTGTGAACTAAGGTCACCAAAGAAAAAGAACAACATTAATACCAAAATTCAGTTCTGAATCAGGCACTCACCATGGCATCCATAAAAGGGAAGGCAGCAAGATAAAGGAAGGCCCTCCGAGTTTTACTTCCCACTGATTCATCCACATGGTGCAGCTTATTAATAATGTAATACCCCAAATCGCTATATGCTGTGGAGACACAAGAATAGGAATGAATAATACGGGTTACATATGGACTCTGGGTGAGATACTCGGAAGTACCTGAAAGACTGTGATGCCTAGCAGCTCAGACATGCATCCACTTAGCAAACAGCTGCAGGGGCTTCAGGATATTACAGCCTCACCAGCTGCTGTTTATGACTAAGGAGTGCTCTCAGGGTTCTTTTTCAAGTAACCTTTGGCAGTGGAGTGATAACAAATGGTTGGGTTGGGAGATGGGTATAGTAAGTGCCACATCTGTTTGCTAAATGAACCCACTGGTACTCCAGAACATCTACTGCTCTTTCATTGACTCAAGGCTTTGTTAGAAAAGCTGTTTTCGCCAGGCATTGTGTGTTTCATGGGATGAAATACCTTATAAATGCTAAAACCATCTATTGTCGTGACCTGTAAACCTGCCCAAAGCTGTAAAAGGATACTATGAATTGCAAAGGCATGCAACAAATCACACTCATTATGCCTAATGATCACCTCTGCTGGGACCTGTCAGGGCACTGTGCCTTCATTTTACAGTCTCTGGGCAGCCTCAACCCATCTTAGTTTCTTTCCTTATCTAGAGCCGGCAACCCAGGAGCCACAAGTCAGCAAAGGGCACGGCTGGAAATCAGGGGGTTGGCACTTCCGACTGCCAGTATGTTATTTTACCATCCTGTTTCAACCCAAGATGAGAATTTTTAGTGTTGGGCAACATGCCTCTTGCCATGTCTCTCTTCCCAAGGTGCTGGGTTGAAGACAGCATAGACTCAGGGACTCACCACACAGCTCTTTAAAGAATTGCTTACGTCTCTGTTAGTACCTGTGTTATCCAGCTGTTTTAATAACCCCAGAGTCCTCCCCATGACCGGGAATAATGAAGAGCTAGTTATGACTGGAGTCACTGAACTATGGTGACTTACATAATATGCACAGTTAAATAATCCTAATAGTTTTTAACCTTTTATAAACTATGTTCTAGACCAGCATATTCCTACTTAGTTTCCTCTATACACTTGTAATAGCTGTTAAAAAAAAGATTAAGTTGTAAAGTCAACCTTCCAACACAAGTCATGGCAGAACTACCTGTGCCTGGGACATGTTACCTCAGTTCTCTTCCACTTGTGTCTTTTCTATGATAATTATTTCAAATGTGAACATCTATCTGATTTTCCATTTATAACAACTCTATTATCATAGTACAGACCTTCATATAGGGTATTTCAGGAACGTTACCCTTTTCATGCATGGAGGTCACATAATCAGATCGACAAACGCTAACACTAGTCATCCAATCCAATCTTTTTAGCCTAAAATTACCTCTCTTCACTCATAAACAGTGTTTGCAAGCAATTAAAGAGGACTTTAAGTCATCATTGTTTTGTGATGGCTTAGGGATACAGCAGTTAGGTGGTTAACACGACTGAAAAGACTTTTTTCAGTCTGAACAAGACAGTGTAAATAACATAGTAAAATAGAAGGAGGTGGTATGACAGCACCAGGAACAGGCACGAGCTTCATTGCAGATAACCAGGACTGCCCAAAAGATGCTAAAATGTTAAAAACACAGCCTTTCCCTGTGCTGGTCCCTATATATATGTCTTTCATCTGAACAACAACTGTTAGATTCACAGTCTCCCAGTTCACCCTGTAATCCCCAAGTTGCTTAGCCATCCTCCTGAGGCACTCCCAGTCTTGTTTCCTCTTGAAGAGGGTTGGGGAAGAACTTTAAACCAGGACTCCAACCTTTGCTCAGTACAGGGAGGCCAGTTTAGTTCTTTAAGTTCATGTGCTTGTTGCAGTCCAGTCACACATCAAGCACACATTTTTATTTTTGCATGAATACCCATACACCAATTTTTGAAAAATCTCTGTTATGCAGGTAAGTCTTTGTGGAAAGCTGTTTTTATGGAAGGGCAGTACATAGAAGTTTCTGAATTGACTTATCTAAATGAAGGAGAAGAACTTTGGAAGGCACGTGAGGCAAGCTGACTGTGAAGGTCAGATTCGTCAAGCTGTCCCTCAGGTTCTGTTGAAGTTCTCCTGCACAAAAACTTAAAAACCGCTGCAGGAAACACACCAGCCCTATTGCCCACAGAGGCACTGACAGAATCAGAGTCCAGCTGCTGGGGAACCTGCTGCTGTGGAGGAGCCTCCGCCAGCGGCACAGTGCTGGGAAGACAGCGCGCCGCAGAAGTCACCCTCCGTGCTCTCCATGCACTTTACCTGCTTGGCTTCGTCTGCTTTAAATGAGACTTTTAAAGTATTTAGAAAGTGGTTAATAAGTAACTTTTTTGCATCTAAAAGCCACTGAGATGTTTAATTTTTTTTTTTTTTTTAAAGTTTACTATCACAGCAAAATTCACAGAATCAGAGGGGTCAGAGGCTGAACTACTCTCACTCCTAGAAACAGACAGTTCACCACAGGGTTATAGTTTATTGGCAGGGCACTCTCAAGGGACTTATACCACCACAGCCCACAGCACCACATTTTTAAGATTTCTAGGGATATCAACACGGTTCTCTGTAAGCTTTAAGATTCTTTTTTCTCTCCCTCATCTAAAAAAAAAAAAAGTCTAACTGCACTTTTTAATGTGATTTTGATTTTAGTACCATAATGGCTAAGTTTCAAAGCTAGTTTTAAAACAGCCAACTATTCCACATGTCAGTGAAAGGACACGATCACTTTTGCTGATGTCCATGAATGTTTCCATCCTCAGAAAGGACTCAGCAAGCTGAGATTTACTGACAAATATACAGGCATGTGTCTCTGAGCTGTGAATAAAGCAATTGCTGATGCAATTAGAACTTAACCTTGGCCAACCTTACAAACTTATTATGAAGCATGGTGCTAAATTAATAACACTGACAACAGAGCTACATGAATCTAAAGCAGATGGCTCTTCCCATTCCTTGCCTCATTTCAACCAGAGAAGTCCCCAACTCCAAGACAAGCTGCCTGTTTGCTCTCCTCTAATACCTCACTTATTTTCATGTGTCTATGGATTAGTTTTGCTACAGAATTTAGGCAGAAATTCTTGGTTTTGGCTTTTCCAGTTGAGTTTTAAGACCCAGAAGCTTTAGAAATGACACTGAAAACTGCATGCCTAATCAGATCTCGTCTTCCCTACAAAAAAAACCCTACACTGATTTCTCTAACAAGCCGATTCCTACCACATAAATTTCAGACATACTTAAAACAACTGAACACCCTCTTAATGATGCCAGCAGTCTCAAATAAATAGCTCTACCGTAGTCATTTTGGAGCTGTCTACTACCCAGCATGTTATACTTACATCATAAAGAAAACAAAAAGAAACCCTCATAGGAAGTGATACCATTTACTTCCAGACACAGAGCTACATATGTCAATATTAGCTTTACTGGACCAAAAAAAAAAAAAAAAAAAAAAAAATCCAAAAATCTGAAGCGTGTTCTTTTTAGATGTATTCCATTGTTATACTTTGCTGCCAGTGTTAGAAATGAACTTGGAGACTTGAGAAGTAAAAATCTATTCTGCTGCTTGACAGAAAGATGGCTGACATGGCCAAGACTGGTATTGATCAGGATTTTGTTCAGCTACGTTACTTGGGCAGATAGAAAAACGCCAATTTGGAAAAAAAAAAATAATTAAGTGGCAAATCTCCATTTGGAGATGGCACAGGGTACATAGATTTTGTTATGTCTTTGATTAGCCTGACTTAAAGCAGAAGCAAAAGGCTGTGTCCTCCTTGTGAAAGTCCAGATGATCACAGTGGTTTAGGTTTTATATTTTTTTTTACTCAGAGTAATAAATTAATTTAAAAAAAGAATAGCTTAGGAGCATCTCAATGCAGACTGATTACTGCAATCATCTTTTTCTGTGCTCAGCTCTGTTTCCAAAATTGCATTAGTCAATTTTCCCAAACCTATCAATGACCGTTGGTCTCTGAAATATCTTTAGGTAGGCCAACAACTCATAAGTCTCAAAATTAGCCTGTTTTAAGTAAAAAACAATCATTGCTATCCTAAAATCCACAAATTGGTCATAGGCTTTCTTCCTTCTTCCTTTGCCCTGAATACCTTGCTGATAAGAAACTGCTCCTGTTGTGGGAGAAGGGTTGGGGCAGCTGGGGAAGCATGTTACTGCTTTAGCAATGGCCATCTGAAGATGCTGAAGTAGGACACATTTTAATGAATAACATTTTATCATATTTTAGAAAGAAAAAAAAAACAAAAAGCAAGCCTGGATTATATTCTGATTTGTGTTTCTGTGCTGTCACCTTTTTCCAGTCCAAAACATTTAGTAGAAGCCAGTACAATGGGTACATCAGAACAAGACTGACTGGAAAAAATAGCTCGGGTTGTCATGAGCCACTCTGTAACTCCTAGTCTCTAGAAAATTCCAGTAGTGTTACACTGGAAGTGGTGAGATGACACTTATGTCTTCCTTTTCTTATGCAGATCTTTCATGTACATGCAGTGACCATGCATGTGGGAAGTTCAAAAAAACCAGTGGAATTAACTAGCAACTGCTGAAGTTTTCCCCTGTGCAACCTGCGCAGGGAGTGGCCATGCCCGCTAGCCTGTCAGTAATAAACTGGCACAAAACTATTCACTCATGTCTTGACCATCCAGTCTGCTATAGGTTTGCCTGGTTACTAAAGTTCCGACCTTTTTTCCCTGGTGATGACAAATGATCCAACATGTAGTTTTTAATCAGGTGCAGTGGGCACAAGTTAAGGATGGCTACTTAAGCAAAGAGGATGTTTCCCCAAAGTAACTTCTGCCTTGCCATTTCCAGAACCTCAGAGAGCTGTGGAAAATAATACTAATATGCAAAAGGAAGTAAGCTTTCTCAGTACCTTATTCCTCAGTAAACTAGTGAAAGGCTGAACAATGTTGTTTCATTGCCGAAGAAAATGTGCATATCTTTCATGACACTGCTGTTAAAAGGACCCACTTAGTACGGAGGGCTTACCAACACCACCATGAAATGCACTATGTTAGCATAATGTTATATAAATGATTTCTCTCCTCTGTCAAGCTGGCAACTTAGTAAGATGTCAAAAATATGCACAGACAGGCTTAGCCTCTTGAATCCCTTCTCTTACAGCCCCATATTCCCACCAAAAGCCAGTCTCTGAAATAATAAGATGCTTTAGACCCTGGCTACACAGCAAACATCCTACCAGGAGACCCTAACTGGTGGCCGTAGCTGCCCCCTAAACAGCACAGAGGAAGGAAGGCAGCATACTATCCGTTATTGCCTGACTGCAACTGAAACAGCGAATCCAGGAATACTGTACTGACAAGGTTTGCAACAGCCTTATAGGTGGGACGAGAATACGGTTTCAAATCCCTTTGGTCAAGGTCAACTTGTTTCTTGGTTCTTACTGCTACCTCTACCAAGGGAGTGATAAGAGCTGTTGGTGAGGACTTTGCCGGATGTTCATGGGAATGTGGTGGGGTGATGGCTTACGGACCCAGAGCTTGCAGCTGTGATTTCGAGTGGTTTGGCTCAGCTAGTCACTTGAGTTAGCCCCGGTGGGGAAGCAGTAGTGGGGAGCTGGTGCTGAAGTAATGAAGCATGAGTCAGGTGGGTGAAATGGTCTGTTTTTATATTTTAAACAAGCAGAGGCTGCTGTTTGTGAGGAGCTGTGTGTGCAGACTGCAAATAGTCTCTATCACAGTTGGAAATGTGGTGATTCATTGTGGTCACTGTGTTTCTACCACCACTTGTTTTCTTCCTTCTGACTTTCAGTACTCCTCATTTCACTGGGTTTTTTGTTCTCTGTTCCTTCCTGGGCTTCAACAGTTCATGGCAGACAGTCATGTCATCTTCCTTAGCCCCATAAACATGGCATGTGGAAGAAATTCAGTCCCCTGAGCGCTGTTTGTTTCTCTTTTTCATCTGCCGAGCATCGGTAACCTGTATTTGCGTCTCGGGTAGATAGCCTGTAACAGGCTTCCAGCTGCTGGGGAGTAGCTGCAAGTCCTAGAGGCTGCCTGTCTGTCACTGCACTCCTTCTCTTCCTCCTGCTAGGCAGGTTGTGCATCTGTGGGTCAGAGAAGAATAATCAGGATTTGAAACAGGTTCAAAGGAAACTTGGAACATAAAACTTGGCCACATCAGCCAGGCAATTGGTGCTAGAATCTGACTAACTCCGTTCTCTCAGGCACTCTGCCAGTCTCTGCTGTGGCCTTTGCATATTTTCAGGCATAGACAAGTTAAAATACTAAAAAATATTTTGCAGTCTTCAACCATAAGCAGCTGAAAGATTGTGTGAAGACCTTTAATTCAGGACTTTAAAGGATGGTAAGTACAGCCTTTCCTGCCCCCCCCCCAATATTCGCAGAGAGGGCATTTCAGAAGTTTTGAACTCAGCAGGGCTCTACTTCCAGGGAAAGGCAAGAAACTTGTCTGGCATGTTTTCCAATGGCTGCCCCAAACACCTCCCTTCAATAAGAACTCCCACATGGAAAATCCAGCTATCTCTTTCACCTGGAAATTTGATAGTTATACTTTGTATTTTCTTAAAATCTATTGTAGCTTAAAATAAAATGTTGGATGACTAGAAAATATTTCTTTATCCAGCTGGCAAAGCCACAAACTTTGACCAGCACTGGCAGGAAAACAAGTGAGCAACTACAAGAGCAGCTCTGGGGGCTGAAGAAACATTCCAAGCAAAGAAATACGAGAGTCAAACGTACAAATGGCCCAAAGTTTATAATACTGACTCAATAAAGCAGCCTCAACTGTAAACATATTGAGGAAGTGACCAATCGATGCCAGTAAATTAAATTAACTTGAATGCATGGATTCAGCTAATAAAATTAGGAACAGCTTATCCCTGGCACAGAGTTGTCATGGCTAGTGAGCTGTTACTGTAAGCATTTATGACGACTGTAACATGGAGTAAAGGTAAACAGCACCGGGCTGCCACATCAGTGGTTGGAGTAAAAGACATGGTGGTCAAACAAACTGGAGTGCCTGGGAGGAACATAAAGCTGGTGAATATAGCTGGCAGCTTGTTAAAGAAGAAGAGCAGGGGGTATTCGTATTTACCAGATGTCTTTGTACCTGCTTGGGCAGGAACTGAAATAGTCTAGTCTATCTAGTCTAGACTGTTCTATTCCATATGCTGACCGGCAGCATGTGCTGCTCTTGAGATACTAACAGACTGATAATGAATGGTGCCTCACTTCCAGGCCACTCTATAATTTCACAGCAATTCTGGATATTGCCATCACACTCACATTTCCTATCCTTCTGTGATGGAATGACCCCCTAGTGCTGCTCATCCAACTCAACCCTACTGCCTGTCAACCAACACATGCCTCCATAGGCCGTTTCATTACCTCCCTCCTCCCACGCTTAGAGCTCTCAGCTGTTAGGATTTTACCTGTTGAATGCAATGCACTCTCTGCTTCTTCCTCCAGCGTCTCCTGCTCCTCGTTGCTGGGGTCCAGAGGTTTCGGCTCTGCAGAATGAGCCAGAAGGTGCAGAGAATCTGGTGCAGTTCTTGGAGAGGATGAAGTTAAAGTTTTCCAGGTCACATGGCTGCTTCTTGCTGTGGCTGATGCTTGAGTTGATATCCAATTTCTCAGAAACTGGCAAATCCCGTGTCTGCCTTACTTTTTATGTTCAGTTCATATCTGCTTGTGTCTTGTCTTTGTTTCAGAGTACACTCAGGGAGCTGGTTTCAGTTTGGCACAAAGTGCTCTTAGTAACTACTTCTTCTCTTGCAGATTAATTATTCAACAGAAATGGATGATGACTAGCACTAGTAGAGAGTAATACCTGGTATTTTAATGAGGATGCTGGCACCTACTTGCTTAGAGTTTTGTACTGTGAGATAAGTAGCAAAGGGATAGGTACAGAGGGAGTACACTGACAATGCCACCAAGTCCTGACAAACAGCCCTACCAAGCACACCCTGAAGTCCTGCCAAACCCATTCGGGCAGATACTGTTAGTTGATCATCACTACCTAACAGCAGGACTTGAGCTATCAGCTTCGTGCCACCTGTCAACCTTGACAAAGTTTTGCTCACACACCTGACTGAAAGAGATCAGCAGCATGTTCTGCTGCCAGCCAGGAGAGCCCTGGGGTGGAATCTGCCACTTAACAACCTGTTCAAAAAGTAGTAAAAATTGCATGGATGGGCATGATACCAGCCCAAGAGATTTAATCTCTTTTGCATCTCCTGGTGAAATCTTAAGCCTACAGATTAATCAGTGTGAAGAACAGGTGAGGGAAACAAATTAAAAAACGTATTAATTAGACGTGAAGTGACCTTACCTATCAAGGTATGAAATACAGCAGCTACTGCGCCTGCCACAACCATGCATAAAACTGCTTTGGTCCTGTCTCGCTTGCTGTTCACAAACACCAGACCTACATTTTTGAAGTCACTCATCGGACCCGTGAAGAACTTCATGAGGGAGTATGCCAGCCCATAGCTGGCCAGCATTTCCACAGCATCTTCCTTGACGGCAGCGATACCTCTATTCAAGGCCTGTTGAAACACAGAAAAAGCAAATAATGTAGCACATGTGGAAGTGTACGAAAAAGAATCTTCTGCAGCTGGTTTCTGAAGGAACAAGCAAGTTCAGCGCTCATTATTTTCACCTCGAATTGGACCTTTTTTCTCTGGGTTCA
>NW_010510379.1:21514-36488 GCF_000687285.1 Phaethon lepturus
CTTATGACACAGGCAACTTCATAATTTCCTATGGAAAGTAAATTCAAGTCAAGTAGACTTGAAAAAAAGGTAACTATCTATTTCTAGAGTATATAACGGAGCACCTGCTATACCAGAAGTCAGTCTCTTTCCTTTTTAAAGTAATTTTATAACCTGCTAATAATCATGGGTGATACAAGACCATTTAAATGCCACTTTGAAGCCTCAGCCCTGAATTGAACAAAGCACAGTCCTTGCAGGCTATCTTTATAAGTAAAAACTCTGACATTATTATATGCTGAAATTTCAAGAGCTCCAACTTTTTTTCAGTGTAATGAGCTTTTCACTACATCCCATGTTAATTGTTGTGAATAGCCAATATTATCCCATGATGTTTATTACGAAACTAGGCCAAATATGCACGTGACTATACATAACTGTTCTCCTTTCATGTATTTCATGAGGTTCTGATCCTATATTCATTTATATCTCCCTGTTGCATACTAAAAAGAAATACAGCACATTTATTTCAAGAGATATTCAGGTTCAACTAACCTACTAATTCATTCTAGGTCTGTATTTAGGAAATGTCTGCCAATGAATCACGGAAAATTAGATGGATTATTTTTATAACTACAGTGAACCATGGAAAAAAATGTGTAACATTGCTTCAGATTCCAGCTTGCACCAAAATGCTTCTAAAATATTGAATAAAAATGTCAGAATGATAAATTTTATCTTCAGGGTGACAGCATCAATCATCTGGTACACCCAGCAAACTGTTAAAACAAAATTAGGTTCAAACGCATGAAGGATGAAATACGACTTGTTTTCACAAGTATTTAGTTCCTATGAGTTACAGCTGATGTGTGCTGAGAAGGCCATGGCAATGAGGCCAACCAGGAACATCTCGCCAATCCACCCTCCAGATCTCAGTCTATCCACTTACATAGCAGTTCTAATACTGTTTTTTCTGAATGAACAATCCCAGCAGAGTATCTTCAGGTGATCGTGGTGAAGTCCTTCCATTTCAAATGTAAGCATAGTCTTTTTGTTGCAGTCTTTTGCCCTTTTTTTCCCTTCCAAAGAC
The DNA here is from genome assembly GCF_000687285.1 of Phaethon lepturus. Classification (NCBI taxonomy): domain Eukaryota; kingdom Metazoa; phylum Chordata; class Aves; order Phaethontiformes; family Phaethontidae; genus Phaethon; species Phaethon lepturus. The sequence goes on from NW_010510379.1 coordinate 22,584, forward strand.
CATATATGCAAGCAACCCCCATTAAGTTCAAAATAAACTGCATCCCCATAGCAGGAATAAGCATTCTTACTACTGTTCTTTTCCACTCTTTCTGTGAGACATGCTTAATTTTTGAAACTAAAGCTGCACTGTCAACACAGCAGAAAGCTGCAAAAAATACCAACTTCTCTATCCTTGATATCCGCCAAATCACTTTCTTGCAACATGATCTGACCTGAACAGCTGAGGTTCCAAATGTTTTCATCTTTCTTGCTCTAGTTTGTCCCTTCCTGAAAATACCATTTGTTAGACATGGAATATCTGCAACTGCTATATGCAACCTTTTATAGTGTATAGATAACTCCATCTATTGCATCAATAAGAGTTGAAATTATATTTAATCTGCAGATGCCAAAACCACTAGTGCATTCATAAAACTGTACTCAAACAATCTGTGGAAAAGACTGTGGCCTCTGAAATGAATAGTCAAGTTTAGCTGTCTTTTGTGATGATGCTGGTGATGATGTTGGAATCGATACACTAAGGTGTATACAGAGTTACAATCTTTTCATTTAATCTTCCTAAAGATGCTGAAACTCCCTGTTGCTGTTGCCAGTAATAGGCAAATAGCCTTATATTATGCCCTATAGAGGGTTCGTTGGTCATGGCTTTCCCCGCCTCTTCTCTTTTGTCATAGTAAAATATTTCTGGCAGCTTCAATTTAAAGAGAAATAGCTAACCAATTTCAGCTAGTCTGGTTTAAAAGTTTCTCATCACATGTAAGCAGCTGAATTATTTCAAGCACAGTTTCACAAGCACAAGTGCTTCCTTCCTGGTTTGGACAACTACTGAGTACCAGCATCTGTGGAGGATGATAATCCACTTCTGACAAGGTATGTGGGATAAACGTGGCTTTAAGAAATCATATTCTGTCAAGAGGCATGGCACTATGATCCCTCTGAAGAGAGACAAACCTTTGCTGAGCACAGTCCTCAAGCCGGTGAAACTAGCTCGGTGTGACTTTGGCCCTGGGGTAACTAAGTTTTCCACCTAAGTAGGACAGACAGAAAAACTTGATCCCTCGCCTTTCTCTCCCTCTCTGATTTTTTACAGGCTGAACTCTGATCTCTTTTGTATGATCTGACAGCCAAGTAGACACTTTTGAGTAATTTTCCCCAGAGACACACTGTGTACCAGGTAAGGTAAACTGGCAAAATCCAAAAGGGACTTTTGTAAGAGGTATGTTGCCGCTAATTTATGCTCCTGTGAAACGGGTTGGCTGACATGATGAAATACTCCAGAGGCTAGCCCTGAAAAAGCAATCCTCCTAAATGCTTCTTTGGAAAGATCCTTAGGAGATGAACAATTGATAGGGCTGTGTACAGATGGTTTAGCTTCTGTAGCTTTTTCTTTTTTCAGTTTAAGACAACAACGCAAAAGGTTCTTCATCCTCGACTTGCAAACACTATACAAGGACTTGTGTAGCATTTCTACTCCAGGTACCTCAGAATATTTTTGCTACTGAAGCTGCTGATGTCATATTTGATATCCTTAAATCCACAAGAAGTCCTAGATACTTGATAAAGCTGCTTTGGGGTGCAATATGAAAGACACAGGCACTTGCTCTTTCATGGCATGCCAGCCATGCGGTTGGTAATCTTCTAGTCTAATTTCCTGTTAGAATTCCAATTAAATCTCTCATAAAAGAAGAAAAATATAAACCAGGGCAAGGTCTCCATTTTTTTATCTGACTCCATTTTGTACAGTTTTTATGTGAACAAAAATCCATAACAAAACTTCATCAGTAGCATCTGTATCCATGTTTGTTTCACACACAACAGAGCATATCTCTACAAAGATTTGTGTAGCTTGTCAACAACATCACACAGAACTAGGTAATAATAGTAATAACAATAACAACAACAATAATAATAGTAACAACAACAATACTTAATATGAGAAGTTAACTTGATCATACATATTTCAGATGTCATTCTACTTTCAGCTGGCTTATTCACACCAAACTTGAAGGGAGAACTTAGGAAATCCAGATGCTGGAAGAAAGACTATTGTTGATGGCACAATCAACAGTTTTTAATGAACAGCTAACCTAATACAGTAGCAGGTGAAAACGTCACAGTAAATTGCTATGCATCAAACGTGATTAAAACAAAGCCACTGACATTGCTGACCCTTCTTTTAGAAATAACAGAAAAAAGCACATAGTACTTCCAGGCTGAGTACGATCCAATAGGTACGTGAACGGGTTAGCTGAAGTAAGTTATATTCTTCAAACAGTTCTCAAGAAGGCAGGCACCACGATCTACAGCTACTTCTATGCAATGTCTTCTATAACACATTATGTTATCACTGGAAATATGAAATCTTCACTATAGGACTTGGTAACAGCCCCTTGAGCCTTTTTTAATGAATAATTGTGTGCTGTCTCTAACATGCACTAAAATCACAGAGGACCAGCATTTTTAAATTCCCATCCAACAGATTCAAGTCAGAGGAATATCAAATAATACACTTAATGACATTTCAAGCCAGTAACCACATCTTTACAATTGGGTACTGCAGCTGGCTTTATCCTCTTAGAAGGAATATATGAGACCTCTGTCAAATTTCTAGGACATGCATAATGGGTGAAGCCAACAAACTTGCATGCAAAGGCAGTGATTTAAAAAGCGACAACTGTGAGAAAAAAGTCAAGGGTCTAGCTTGTCCTATTTTGCATGAGCTTTCAGCACTATTCACGAATGTTGGCAGAAAAGGTTTGGTTCCAATCTACAGCTACACACTTCTGTTGCCAAAAATTCAAAGTCCGTCTCTTAAACTGGTTCTATAGAGTTTGACCTTTCGTCACATGATCCTCCCCTCCCCAACTGGTTGACTGTTGCTTTATTTTGTATTGGATTAGACATATAAAAGCATGAAAAAATCTACTGAGAAAGCCAAGCCTATTGTATATGTTTTCTTCTGCTTTTAAAAATGTTTTACTACCTATGTACTGCATGGAATTTCAGTAGTCTATATCTAACTAGAAGCACACATTTTCTACTTCATTTGAAGTTAACTATTGATTATGCAGCCAATACTTGACCAGTGCATATGTTTCAAGTAAGAGCAAGTAAAATTCAAGAAATCTAATTCTTGTCAGTCCTCAATTTTGCTTATCCTGGAAAAGCAGACTGTGACCTAGTGGAAGATGGCACGTTCATATAGCTTCTTCAGTTTGAAGCTGGGATTCTGTCTGAGTTGTTTTCAAGTCTGTTCCAGCTAGTTATCTACCTAAGGGTGACATCAAAAACCTGCTTCATTTGGCCAAATATATGTTTGGTTCAGACAACATTTGTAAGATGTTCCCCCTCCCGCTACATCTTTTGTCCTACCTGCCCTCCCCTAAGAGAATGCAAGAGCCAAAGTATCCAGTTAAAGAGCAAGCTGACACAGGAGACAGTCTTTCTTCTGTGTCAAATAATCTCTCTCCTGATGATTGTTGGCTGAGTTTTTATTTACTAAATCCTGTCACACTGAAATTTTCGGTATCAAACGTATCAGCTGGCTCTGGCTGTTCTGTCTCCCTCTGTCATCAACTGCACTGCCAGAAGGACACCTGACAGATCCGATGCTCTATAAGCATGGCATAATCCAACCACTGTGTCGGTGCTACCTGAGTGTTATACCATCCGCATCTCTGCTTCTGGATGGCAGGAGCCACTGGTAGGCCATTTGAGGGAAATAGCTAGTGCTCTGTCAAAGACTTCCATGGATGTAGATACAGAAGTGGGAGAAAATGGGGTAAAAATGGCATGTGCACATTTATTCTGACTCAAGAAGATTGCCCGAACATAGGGTATGAAGAGATAGCCCTGAAGGGGTAAAGGGAGACTGACCTTATAGCTTGAAAATGATGACTGAGGAGTGTTCATTGTTTTGGAACTTTCTTTGGTTTGGGCTTTTGTTTTGTTTTGTAATGCTTTTACCCTAATTCAGTATCTCTAATTTTGGGTCAGCATCTGTTGTAGATCATGTGTCAGATGACTGAAATGCCATCTGAGGTCAATTCCTATTAAGCCCACTGTTAAAATACTTGACTTCCCCCCTTCTCCCTGATAAAAGTTGGCCCTAAGAGGAGAGCGAGTCACCTCTGTCCATAGCGCTGCAAGTGCTGACATCAGTTCAACCCACTGCAATAATCCCAGTCCCCAGCAAGAGACTTGACCCACGGTCTGAAGGAAGAAGAGATACCCATCCTGAGAGAGGGTCACGGACACACCTCCATGGTATTCTTTCAAGAGCATTAGGACCACCCTGAAAATAAGACCTGAAGTTCTTCTGATTCTTGCCACTTCCTAATTCAAAAGAAACTGGAAATGCAGGGCAGGCGCCACAGCTTTATCTTAGAAAAAATGTTAGTGTACCAAAATTTCAATCATCAAATTTACTCTGCTTAAGTAAGGAGAACATGGCCTAGAAGAAAGCCCATATGCCCTGTGAAACAAAAAACAAGCTGTGAAGACTAGAATGCAATCAGTAACAACTTTTTCCCCATTCACCTTCCTGAGCAGCAATGAACACTTTTGCATGATTCCTAGTCTTATCCAAAATGCCTGCTACTCTGTGACCATGATCAGGCTCTCTGTTGTACTTGTTGACACTATCCACTCACTGTACAATGTCAAGGCTGTATGAAAATGTGTCCTAGCAGACGTCTAAATAAAGACTCTAAATCCAAAATAACACAATTTTTGAGCACTTATAGCTTTCACTTGACCTGGGATACATCAGGGAACAGTATTTTTTAACAGGCGCAGCCAGGAGGTGTAAGAATATCTAGGGCAGCAGTGGCAACAGTGAAGTCAGTGAAAATGGGAAGTCCTTCCCCGTGCAAGAACTAATACAGAGGATGACGCGTCAGAGAGCTGGAAGAGTAGATACAGCACACTACCTTAGGGCATCTACTGCCTGTGTGTAGATTCATGAACAACCACCAGCAAAACAAGGCAGAGAGTAATACAAAAAACACAGGAGACTGCAGAAGATAACGGCGCAGGACCTCAGGAAAGAAACTGCACTCAGTAAAGCCAAAACGTGCCTCATTTAAAGCTACATTTGACAAAGTGCCAGACTATTTACAACAGAGAGCAATCCTGGAGGGGTGAATCAGTTGCTGCAGATGGTTGCCTCCCCGCGGGATGTGGAGAACACTGATCCTGAAACCAAGAGGTGCACGAGCCAGGACGGTGGGAAGTCCTTAAGGACATACTGCCCAGGTAGTGTTTACTGAATGGGGATGGCTGACACCTGGATGAAGGAGACCTAAACCACTGCCATTTCCACTGATGGCTGTGGAGAAACCCATCCCGAGGTGAGACCATAACCATTCATACTTCCTGGCCTTGTTTAAGCAAGCAGTGCTTGTCGGGGCACGGGACAGAAGCAAAATCAACATATTTAAGGTGAAACTCATAAGGGAATGCTTTGCTCTCAAAGCAGTATGTGAGCTTTTCATTCCAGTTTCACTGGAGCTCATCCACAAAGGTGAGAAGCATTTGTGATTACGTTACAGAAGTATGGCTAACTTTAGGCTGAAGTTAATTGTCTTCAGATCTTCTTCGTGTGGAGGTCAGAGACTGATGTTCTTTCAAAAGTTATTTCTGTTTCTAAGTTTATGAGTATAGACAAATAAAATTGAGACATAAATTGAGACACATAAAACTAGGAGAAGGTCAGTTCCCTGTCTCTTCAAAATGCCCTGTGGAATAGCTATAGTTTCTTTACCAAATTCCATTTTGATTCCTCTTAAGTCCTAGAAAACACTGGGGAGGAAACAAATGCATATCACATCTATCTACACACAAAGAATATTTGCCTTAATCACAAGCGATACAGTATCTGCAGCTGTGCTCCTTCTTTTGTTTTTAATTTCTCACAGAAACAGGCTCTATTTTCTTCCTCTCACTATACTCCCACAGTAAAAAGTAAGCTGATTTACTATCAGTTGCATATTTCATAAAATCACATTGTCTCATGTTTATAAATTAAATCTCTGCAAGGACTGTTGTAAGACTTGTTTGTATGCACAGAGCAAATTTAATCTACACAGGTGCCATTACCTGTCAGTCTCTCACAACTCGGGCGTATTGCCTTTTTATTAGCATTAACTCAGTCTCTGCTGAAATACTCCTCGCGTCTCTCTCCTCCTGGAATGGAGATTGCCGCCTTCTCCATGATCACACCTTCTCACGAGCTCCAAAGCGCACAGACAGGTTCACGTTGGAAGGGGCCCTTGGGGGCCAGCGTAGAGCGCTGCCCTGGGCTGAACATCTGCAGATGTTGTGGAGGAGACCCCACACCTTCCCTGGGCAGCCACCCCGAGAGGCCATCTTCACTCTGAACCTTAACATGTAACCAGGACTGGCATGTGAAGATCCACGGCCATCTCCCTTGCACATTCAACCACTCTCTTGCCAGCGAAGGCCACACTCCTAGCACTGGCCCGAATTCCATTTCCCACATTTCCCCTTCCTTTCTCAAAGGCTCTTTTGCTTCATCGCTCTGTTCCACTTCTCGCTGCTGCCTTTCACCAAAGATCTTGTTCCTGACAATAACTCACCTGTATTTTCACCTCATGGCAAGAAATTATTTAGTTCCACTTGCCTTCCAGTTTTCACCCTTCCTGTTCTGTTGTTATTGGCTTTTTCATAGATGTAACTTATCACACAGTAGAACAGTATTTTTCAGTAATTTAATGTTGTATTAATTTCTTTTGTATTTTTAAGTCCATGCATTACATATTGAAACTCAGCTTTTTCTTTCTTATTGTTTTACATACTATAAGTAGTTTCCTTAAGAGGTATTTTTTCACATAAGGTTACCTGCCACTCCCAATTGCAAGATCCTGTAAGTACTGCAAGTCCATTTTTTCCCCTTAAAAAAAAAATCAGTCTAGGCAAAGACCCAAATGAAAAAAAAAAAAAAATTCCAAGCCAGTATTTTAATGTATCTGCAAAAGAATAAGGAAAATTAATGAGGTTTGTCCCTGGCTTTGTAGCTTTTTAACCATTTTCTTTAAACTTCTCACATTAAAAAATTCCTAACGCATGCAGAATTTGGTGAAAATTTCTGAAATTTGGCAAAGGTTATCAAAAGTGCCTTTATAACAGACCAAAACTTGGCCAAGCATCTGCAAACTCCGAGTTGCACAGGTTCGGCAGAACTTGATAAACTACTTTAACTGCACAGAAATCTTGTCTGTATTTCGGCTGTACTGAGTGTGCTCTTGGGAAGCTTAAAGCAGTGAAGGTCAAGCACTGCGTAGGTTCAAGTCCTTAAGGCACCAGGAGACAAGGAAACACTACCTGTATCATTAGCTCAAAGCAAAAGGGAAAGCATTTGTCTTTCCATGGACTGAAGATGCCGTACCCTACAAAGACTTCTTTCTCTCAGGAATTGTGAAGTGGTTTATTCTCCTATCTTGGCTCTTGTGGAAAGTACCCTGGAGGCCAGATCTGTAAAATTTGCTTTTATTGCTTCAGCTCTCTGATTTCTGTATACTTGCCACTCTTTGTTAGTGATTAAGATCCTATGTCCTCCTCCTTGGAAGACTACTAATTGGCATTTCCTCTCAATTCTCTTTCCATGTGGAATTTAAGGGTTGTAATAATTATACCCAGCAAACTCTGTGAAAGCCAACGATGAAATGCGAGGCTGCCAATACTGCAGCAAAATGTTTCAGTATCATCACATGTATGATCCTACCACTTCATGGCTGCTCTGGAGATTTTCCTACTGCTGCTATTGTTTAGACTTACTAATTTTGCCACAGTCGGAACTGGCAGCCAACTGGAAGGGGTGGGTTACTTTGTTGGAGTATGGCCATGCAAACAGGTATTTTAGGGTTTGGTGTAGCAAAGAAGCGGAAGACTCCCGGGATGGACGTCCTGCGAGGGAACCTTCGGTTAAATCAGCAGCAAATCTCTTTGGGAAATAACCCCTTGAGACACTTAGTTCAGTGGCAGATGTCCAGGCTGTTCTGATTGCATAAGACGGTGAAGTTCAGCCTCAGTGACAATGTGCAGGATGGGACCAAAACAGTTTTGGATAATGGGCCTGTAAGGGAAGACACTTGCTGTGCAAAAATAGATTTTTTCCTTAAATCACTTTCAGATGTGACTGAAGCACAAGGTAGTTGCTAAAAAATTGAAAACGTCAGAATTGGGGGGGGGGGGGGGGAGCTTTAGGTGCCCTTTTGGCATCTGCCCCTCCCTCAGTGTAGTTCAAATCAATCAGTAGCAGCAGCAGACCAACTTCAGCATCGCTTGCAAACTGCAACCCCTCTGCTGTCAGTGGAGGTCCCATAGTCATTCAGAGCTCCCTGGAGGTGTCATCACACCCGTTCACTACGCAAAATATGTAAAGCGACCGAGCCTCTGCCATTTAATGAACGTTACTTGCACATGATGAAAGGCTAAAGCAAAGTGAAACAAGTGTCTGCAGGTTTTGTTCATTCAGCTTGGGTGAATGTCCTCTCTCTCTCACTTCAGACAGGAGAGGTAAGGACCCTGCTGAGCAAACGCACAGAATTCTTGACTTGTCATATGGCTGTGCTTAGGAAGAAAGGCAAATAATTGCAGTTTGGTCTGTCACCCTCCTCAGTACTGCACTATGTCAAAAAAAAAAAAAAAGAACAATCTATAAAGTACATGTCAAAACTACTGTGATTACCACAAATACACATAAGCATCAAGTAAGGCTTCTGTGCCCGAATTGAGAGGTGGGAGCTTGCCCAGCTGCCCCTGACCGTGCGGAACGGCCCCACCTTTATGTGTACTCAGTGCACTGTGCAATCGCCTGCTGTCCATTAGCGCACTCTTAAAGCATTTACCTCCCCGTGCGGCCCAGCACGGACCCGTTACTTATGTTCTAGGGCTTTGCCCACCTTCAGCCGAGCAGAACATATTTGAGGCCTGTGATTTCCACCAGCTGTTGTCTCAGGAGCAGGGAGCACGGCTGGTTAAGGTCCGTCACTGAGCAGCTGCTGCCCCCGGCACGCTGCCGGCTAGGCACCGCGCCGTTTGGGCCGTACAAAGCAGAGTTTGTTAGGCGTGAGCGCCTGCGACTGCGAGCGCAGAGCTGCCAGATTAGCTCATGTCTTAATTGCTTAGGAGCGAGAAATAGAGGGCACCCAGATCACCAGCCTAAATACAAACTTGGTGTTTCCGCTGCTGGAAACACCCATCGTAAACAAAGTCCATAACATCGGTAAGAAAACCTTTCATTCGTATCTATTTTTCTTTCCCTTCCATTCTTATTCTTTGTACCAGCTTTATTAGGATGAGATTAAAGTTATTCAGTCAAACTGGAAACGATCTGTGGATAGTGACAGTGATTTCCTTTCTCTGGGGCTGGTGAATTCATTGCAAAACACGCTTTGCAGCACTTCCAGTTATTACAGCACTTTCCAATACTCCAATACCTGCAGAAAGCAACAGTCTCACTAAATTGGCAATTCTGCCTCGATTTTGACCTAATGTACCTGTTTAAAATAAATGGGAAGTGGGTGGTAAAGAGGTGAGAGTGGAAGAGACAGAAAGGAGAAGAGGTAGAGTTTCTCCAAAGAAATTTTTTTTCTCTCAGAAAATCTAATCTTCTACAGCCCCAGCCTAAGTTTTGAGAACCTTGAACTCCTCTCACGGTTCTTGCAGGTGGTGTTGACAGGACTGGCTAACATTTCCTTTTAAAAATAGCTCGACTGGTTCTCTCGGTATACAATGACATGAAGTCAACAAGTCAACTCACAATGAAATTATTGCACATGGGTTTTTCCAGGCGGCGGGTGTATGGAGTACAGATAACTAAGAAGTTTCTCTTGAAATCACGCACTCTTTTTGAAACCCCTTATCTTTCACAAGGGGAAGAACAATAATATTTCTACACAAGCAAGGATGAAAATACCCCCTCTGACTTAGAAGAGAGGGACGCCATGGGAGAACCTGATTACTGTTGCTTATGTGATCTCACGGCAGCTGGGAGCCCAGCTGATGCCCGTTATAGTAAATGGCTTTCCATGATAATGGAAATACTGGTAAAATACCAATTAATATGAAATGCAATCTGGCTAGATACACTCTGTCCTTACTGGATTTGATAATAAAGAGGAGAACTGGAAAATGTATCAATGCTTCAAGCTTTTCCTTTGTACCTGCTGGGAACACATAAGTTATGGAGACAGACAAAAAGGCATTCTTTCTGAATATACTGGGACAGACAAACCCTAGAGCCAGGGGTCCACTGGGGTAACCTCTAAATGCCTGACAATAATTAATCCTGTTACATCTTCACCAAATCCTTGGATAATGCTTATACTCAGAATTCCTTAAGCAGTACCTAGGCAGCCTTCTCCCCAGGGAAGAAGACACTTGGAAACACCCATGGAGTTGTAGAAAGCCTTGTAATTTTTATTTTCCTATGTCTGGCAGGGGTAAGTCTTAAACAGAAGTGCAGTCACAAGTGACTCTGTGGGTATTCTTGATTAGGCCAAATATGTGGCATGATTTGACACTTAATGTAATTTCAGAGGTGTCTACCCCTGGGTTCACAAAATCCAAATTAAAAAAAAATGTAAATCTCTTCCAGCTGAAGTGGTGATCAGACACACAGTGGATGGGTTCCTCCGCTAACTGAGGAACTGTAAATGGTGCCACAATAATTTTTAAATGGGTTCTGCTGCCTAAAAGCATCTCTAGGGACACCTTCAGCAACAGAGCACCCATCATCATGAGACATTTGATACATAAGCTCAACGCTCTTGTAGCCTTGTGCCTACACCAAAATTAACTCTAAGCTTAGAACTATCTTCAGTGACATCCTTTCTCATTCTTGCGCTCCTTGTGACCTGAGGCAATGATCCCTTCTTATGAAAAGTGATTCTTTCAACAGCAATGAACATTCTTCTACTAACACACTCCCTCTAACTCCTCAACTTTAACTGCATAGTTAAAACTTATGAGCTCATTTTCACTTGTTTTGTACAAGCACAAGAACCTGACTTGTTAAATTCACTAAGAACACTGATGGATTACAAGAAGCTTAAGTGAAACTGATGCTGAAACATCGTAGCGCAACAGGTAATTTTGCCTAGTGGGTTCTCTGAGTCACTGGTTTTAAATAATGGCTTTACCCACTCCTGGATTTCAAAAGTGGTAGGAAATGCAATGAAGACAGGCTATATACTATTCTTTCACAGTAGTACTCTACATCGTGCAGAGGTTTCACAGGGAGACAGCCTCCCGTCACGGTCCCCCACCCCCAGACCTGTCTTGTTCTGCTTTCTGAGACATTTAACACCCTATTTCCACGAAGTCAGAGGAGATGCAATCTCTTTTCTATTTTCTCCATACCTGCTTTTTTTTTGTCCTCTTGCTGATGTGCAGGGAAGTGCGCAGGACGTAAAACATTAATTCAGCACAGACGAAATTTATCTCTGAGCTGTTTTAATATGAAATACGAAATTGGCTTTGGATGGGCACCCTGCCAAGATTCTTACCGAAGGGCAGAGATGCGAGTTAGGTGTCAGACTATTGCCGTTGTGGGGATTGAAAAATTGAGCTGGCTTCCTTTGATAGGGTAGTATGATGTGTAAGGTAGTTTTACTCAGTGATTTCTTCACTACACTTCTCTGTCTACAAGAACTATGGATTAAAATTTATCCTTTGCTGAAATCTTCAGTGCCAGAGGATAAAATACAATACAAGGTACAAGCCTGAAAAAAAGAAGAAAAAAAGATAAAAAAGGACCAACATTACTATGGACAAGTTGATGGTCTCTGCAAGTAGCTGTATTTTGCCTTAAGAAAACTTGAAAACTTGTGGGGCAGGTGGGCACAAACGCAAGCATGGCATATGATCTACCCAAACTGCCTGCATTCTGTCTGATTGTACTGACAACTCTGGTAGGGCTTAGCAATAAAGCAGGAAATAAAGGACACGTTTCAGCTCAGCTTCAGTTTCTGAAACTGCAGGTGTAAATAGCTTATGCTGTATTTGTCGGTCCTCAGAAAGGTGTAGCATAATAAACTCAAAAGGCTTCACCGTTGGTGTTCAACAACAGGGATTAAAACCCTTCTTGCACACATATTCTATCCTCATTCATCTTTTTATTTAGAAGCACTGTTCTTCTACCTCAAACAATATCCACAGTGGATACTTCTTTTTTAAAGCATGATGAGATGGACTGATAGAAAGCAGTGGATGCTCTGCTTATCATCACATTTCCACAGACTCCAGCTTCTGTGCTGGCAAGAGCCCTTGGAGGCTTCTGGGCTTGCTTTGTTCAGGCTTGCAGGGCAGTTGGGCAAAAGCGTTAAGTGCTCCCAAAACAGCTTCTGAGATGTGATGACGCTAAGGCCACCAGCTTGGACTGCAATGGACATGCTACCTTGGGGTAAATATAATGCTGAAGCTCCTGTAGGGGTGGTACATAATACAAACACTGCAGAAGCATGCCTGAAGCCAGCAGCACACAGCAATCCTGACAGAACTCTGTTTTTTGACTTGCATGGTAGAAAAACTGAAATGAGGATATTCACAGCCACTGTGGAACACTTCTGGGAAGCAAGTGCCAGGAAGGCATAAAGACTACTGAGTCTCCAGATGCAGGTCAGGAACAAATTAGTCTGTGCTGGTCTTGACAAATACATTCTTTTGGACACCAGGTATATGAGGTCCTGGGACAGACTTTGTAGAGTGGTAGTGGGAGCAAACATATGAAATATTCTGAAGCAGTCAATGCTGGTTAATGTCTTACAACAAAAGCTGGAAAATATGCTTGCAAAGAAAATGAAAATTTCTTTGAGATAATGCTGCATGATGGTTTTAATCACTACTCCCTCTGGTCATGCTCCTGCTGATAATCTAATATGTTTGTTCTGAGCAAGCTAGAATAAGAATCTTGTTCATACTAGTCACAGGTCTCAAAGGAAAATTTGTAACTGGAGTTAAAACCAGGTTATGTTCTGCTGGAATGCAAGAAGTACTCTAGCTTAGGAACTGCAGTCCAAGAGCTGTAGGAGTAATGTGGGATGATCCTCCAGAGCACTGTCATTTGGAAGTGGTGATCCTAAAGAGACAGATGTTCAAAACCAGCTTATTAGAACTGTAAAAGCATAGTTCTCTACTCCAGGTACTTGAAGACTTCAGCAATGCTGCACAGCATGTATCTTTTCTAAACTCTCTGTTTGAAACTCTTTTCCCCAAAGAGTGAAAAAGATGACTGTGATAAGAGCAAAGTGAGAGCAGGTGTCATGACACTTCTCTTGAATAGTCTAACCTGAAGGTTAGATGATCCAAAAAAGAGCTTTTCCCTTGGGTCACCCCAAATTTACTGCAGGCAGTGAATATCCCAAAATTGGTTACTCTACTGTGACAACAGCGTAGAGGGCAGGACTCTTAACCCCCAGTGAGCTCTGGAGCCCAATCCCCAGGAAAATATACCTCTACGCCTGTTGCTAGTGGTTTGTCCCTTGCGGGTTGATCTAACAGACACAGATTCAGCTTCTTTCAGGTCATCGTGCACTTTATCAAAGAGCAGTAGATGGTGTCACAGAAAACAGTTTCTCAACAGTGCCCACCCTCAGACGCTTTAGACCTTCTTCATGCTTTCCTCCTCTCACCCACTCCATCCTCAGCTGTATCCCTGGCAGCTCTCACTCGGGCGCGGGGCAAGTACATACACATTCCCCCGTGTGCCGGCCGAGAAAAAAAGCCATTCTTATGCCTTGGGTCTCATCACAGACAGCTGAGCTGGCTCTGAAAGCACTGCAGATTACCTCTTGCCCTGCCATGGGGTAAGACCAAATTGCCTCAAACATAAGAAAAGGACTGTATTTTCATAAACTTAGAAGTAGAGGAAATATATATA
>NW_010510380.1:0-4335 GCF_000687285.1 Phaethon lepturus
CGCCAGGCGTGCAGCAGGCGAAGGCAGGACCCCCACGCCCCGCTGCGGGCAGAGCGGGATGGCGGAGGAGAGTCGCCTCTGCATGGGGCTTGCTGGACCCGCACCCCTCGGCAGACCCCGTGGCCTTGCTGGGCGGCTCCTCACCGGCCCTGGGGTCACCAAATTCCAGCCAGTGGGGCGGGCCAGCTGCAGCCCTGCATGGCCTCCCCATCCCCGTCACGTGGGGGGACGCACGCCCAACACCGGCCCACATGGCAAACACCCCCCTCCCTTCCCCAGCAACGTGGTGTAGAGAGAAAATGAGCATCGTCCCCAGCCCAGCCCCCAGCTCATGAAAGACAGTGTCCTGTGGGTTCTCTGTCCCCGGGACCAATACCCGGTGGTGCATGCATACACATCCCACCCATCCCAAACCCCGCTGGAAATCTCTTCTCCTGACCTCAGGAGGAGAGGAAGGGCTCAGCCATGTGCTGGGTGGCACTGAGTTGGTCCCTGGTCCGTGCCAGCTCCCCAGTGGCCCAAGGGGCTTGGCTGGAGGAGGGGGTCTCTGCCCTGTTACCCCCACACTGGCAGAGTTCTAAGTAAACAGTGACAAGGGGAACCTCATTAATCTTGGTCATTCCATTTACAAAAAGCCATTTAGAGCTGGCTATGTGGGCAGTTACCAGAGCACAGGGGAGGTTTTCCCAGCAGGACCTTAATTCCCTCTGCAAATAAACCGGAGGGAGAGAGAGCACAGTTTGTGTCTGCAATGGGTGGAGGCCTGGGGGTATTTTTGGGGCTAGCCTTCGAGGGACTGACCCACAGGAACCCCCTTCCTGCAAGGAGTGGAAAGTCGTTGAGGGATTCCCTGTTAGGCGATTGCTCAGGTGCTGTTTCAGTGCAGTTGCTGCTGCGCTGCATCTTTGCCTGGAGCAGCCAGCCTGGCATGGTCCTTCCCAGTGCCGCACGGGAAGAACTGGGAAGCCGCAGGAGCCAAAATGCCAACCATTGTCCCACATGAACCTGGTTTTCCGGGAGCACTGCACATCCCTATGGCACATCGCGATGTCTGGACCCAGGTCAGGATCAAAGTGAAACCGGTGGGGCTTGGAGGCGTTACCAGGGAGGCAAAGTCCTTTGGTGGATTTGGTTCCTGTCTCATCCCTTTAAGTTCATGGGCATGGTAACAGCCAGGGCGCGTGCCTGGGTGCATCCCATGTCCTGTCTGTGCATGCTCGCTCCCTCTTTCAGGGCTTCTCCCCTTTTAATTCCACCTGGGAGGAAAAGTTGGGGAATTGTCAGCCAGCTCAGAGCTCCTGGTTCTTCTGGCTGAAGATTAATCTGGCTAAAGATTAATCGCCTTTTCTATCCGGCTGACCCAAGAGGAGACAGAATACGCTGCGTCTGGGGAGGAGGCGAGGGCAGTGCCACCAGCGATGGTGTTCCCACGCGTTCTTGCAGCCCGGGGCACTGGCGGGTCACACCATGGGGACATACAGCCCGGGACAGCCCTTCAGCCCATAATGAAAGTTTTGTAATTTTATGTTAATCCCAGCTCCTCCGTACTCTGATCTCTCTCCTCTCCCACATCAAATGCAAAGCCCTTTTGGAGGCTCCTGGCTGTATTAATCTTGTTTTGCCCTCGCCACCGCATGCTGCGTGCCTCGCAGGCAGCTCCCGCAGCTCAGGGAGCACCGCTGCCCCGTCATGCCCCCACTGTCCCCTCCATGCAGGAGTGGGATTAACCCTGCCAGTGGGAGGCAAGAACAGGCATAATTCATTTTTTGCAATAAAATGACTATTTTTTTAAGCAGCAACTGTTCCTGGGGTGAGCAGTACCGAGCCACAATACAGGAGACAGAAAGTCCCCACTTTGAGGGCTACTATTAATTGAATTTATCCGAATCTTGTCAAGATTACATCTTTTGTGCAATGACCTTCACCACTATAAAGGCAGCCAATAGAAATGTGGATTTGGGGGATATCTGGGTCCTTCCAGTGACTCCAAGCCAAGCCCTGAGCAGGCAAAGCAAAGCCTCTCTCTGCCTCAGTTTCCCCACCTGCAAATCAGGTCGACTCTCTTTTCTGAAGTGTTTTGGGTGACCAACGCCCTGAACACCTCGTCCTTGGAGAGGAGTGACTGTCACGTCCCTGCGAGCGGGAGCCACTTCCTCATGCCTGCAGCGGTGAAAACTCCCGTTGCTGAACAACGGGGCCATGACGTTGTTCAAACGCTGTGACCTCCAACACCCCAAAGGTGTCGGGCTCCGTTCTGGTCCCATGTCTTGGGTTTTGGAGCACTGGATCCAGCTTTGCTTGGCAAATGCTGCAAAAGGGACTTATTAGCTCTCTCATTAGTCCACCCAAGCCCCAGCTGAACATTGCACTGATGGTGGAATCCTTATTCAGCCGTGTTGGCTCTGTTTTCTGTCTTCTGTGCCCATGGTGATAGTGAGTGCATCCATCTAGATGAAAATCCCTTCTCTGGGGGAGAAAAAAGGGGCTTTTCCTCTCTGTTCCATCTCACGGAGGGGGAAGCAAAGGGAGACTCAGCATTCCTCCGCGGCCACTGCTGAGTCACCACATGTTCGCCTTTCATCCGCCGCAGCAGCTTCGGCACAGAAAGCAATTCCTCCCGGGCCTGCGGGGACCCCGCGGCTGGCGGTTTGCAGGGCGGGAAGACTGGCACAGCTGCGGCGGGAAGGCGGCGGGACCGGGATTGTTTCGGAGTTGCCGTAAAGGCGTGTATTGTTTCGGAGTTGCCGGCCCACTGGCTGCACCCACTGCGGGAGAAACAGCCAGCAATGAGCTGGCGGGGTATGTACAGCCCACAGATCCCAGGTGTACTTTGCACCCTTTTTCCCCATATATTAACACACATTCAAATTGCAGTGTTTCTATACTTTCCTTTTCATTTTACCAGAAATAACCCCTGCTGCTTTGACTCTCTGCATTTGACCAGCAAGCCTGTTTTTTTCTGCTGCCTCCCCTTGGATATGGCGTTGCACCTCACATTTGCACAGACTCCAGCTGTTTTTACACGATTTATTGGCAGGCTGACTTTCTGTACATTTATTCACTCTTTACCACCTCACCTGGCAGTTGGGATGTGGGCTGGGTGCCTCTATCCCAGCTCCCCTCTGAGGGCTCAGTCACCCCATGAGGGGGTGAGGGAGCCTTTTCACTGGCTTTTTGGGCGATACACAGCACTATTCAGGGGAGCACACACAATTGTTCCCCAGGCTCAGTGAGGGGAGATTTCCTTTTGGCTCTTGGCTGCCCTTTGAATGAGGGACTGAGTGTTAGCAGAAAGAGCACAGATTGCTGTAAAAAAAAGAGAGATGGCTCTGCTGTACAGGAAAAAAATCCTTCCCAATCACACCAGCCTAGTGGGGAAAAGCACAAGAGGTGCTGGATGCTGACCCCAGTAACAGGGACCTTCTGTCTTATACCCACAGGAGAAGATCCCTTCTAGCAGGTGACGCCATAAAACACGGGCAGGCAATCATGGCCGGGCAATGTCACACACAGAAAACACAGTGCCCTGGCTGCGCGTCGCCCCTCGCAGCAGCCAGAGCCTGGGCACAGCTGTTTGCAGCATGATAAGGTGGGTTATGAAATGTGCTGAAGTTGTTGAACAAAAGAGGCCCTTTGGGCTGTTTTAGCTCCTTTCCAGAGCCTGGGGTGGTTTGACAAGGGGAAGATGGATGGGAACACGCCAGTCCCTTCGTGCGGCAGGAGCCTTGCTTCAGAGCAGCACAAGACGGCGGGAGGCTGGAATTGTCTGTACTGATAAAACCAGCTCCCTGCTCCAGGCTGGATGTGGTTTATGAAGATGCAGAGCCCTGCAACTGCTCCAGCGTGTGATAAACCCAGCCATCCCCACCTATGCTGCAGGAGGGAGAAGATGGCAGCTTCCCTGTGGTGATAGCATTTCTTTCTGGAAAACGGATGCAGTACAGAGGCAGAGTGACCTGCACTCCTGCAAATGCCTACATTTCCGTAATTCATATTCAAATTTCTGTAATTTAATTTCCCTGGGCCCAAATCCCTATAATCTTCCTCCACACCTTGTTTCATCCCATAGGTGGGCAGCAGAGTGGGCCTGGGCCTGGCCACCCCCGTGGCTCAGAAAGGGAGGAAGCTGGGTGGGTTTGGGCGTCCCTCAGGACCCCGTATCCTGTGGGGGCGTCGCTGATATTGGAGGCGTTCGGCTCGGCCAGGCCGTAGTGGGGACGGCGGGCTTGGGGAGCCAGGCCTGCCCTCACAAAAAGAGAGTGCCGCACAGACACCCTCCACACTATTTCCAACATGGCGACACCACCTGCCCGCCACTCCCAACCTCGCCGATAC
>NW_010510380.1:4388-4724 GCF_000687285.1 Phaethon lepturus
CGTTGCGCATGCGCTTGCTCGTCTCTGGTACAACAGCGCAGGCGCCTCGCAGCCAGTGCGTTCCGGCCCCTACTTAAATGGAGGCCACGCTCTAGATGGCGGCTGGTCTCACTGCGCATGCTTAATGTGTCTTGCCGCTCCCAAGATGGCGCCGCGGGCGTGAGGAGGGGCGGAAGAGTGTGTCTGCAGTGGGGCTGAACAGCGGAGCGCGGCCCCGGCGCCTCGCGGTAGGATGATCCCCACCGAGGAGACGTCGGCCCGCAGGAGGGAGATCGAGGAGAAGCTCAAGCAGGTGGGACTAAGCTAGGGACCTGCTGCGGGCCCTGCCGGGGCCTG
>NW_010510381.1:0-1397 GCF_000687285.1 Phaethon lepturus
CAATTCTGCACTTAAAAGCAGAGGCACGGGCAGGAAGGCTCCGGTGGCTTTGGTACGTGAGTCTGGGAGGGCGAGTGCTGCCTGCACAGGGCGTTGTGCCAGAATCCGTTGCGCGGGCATCAGGTTTTCTACCAACCTGGTAATTTCTCTAAGAAAAGCGCAGGTTTGTGGCAGAATGGGATAGACGAACTGAAAACTGCCGTCTTTTTAGGGAGAGGATTGAAGGGTGAGAGTCGTGATGGATTCATCCCAAAAGGAGGGCGTCTCTTTTCCTGCGTTATTTGTCCTGCCCGTTCCTCTGTGCGTGCCGAGCCGGGTTGGCAGCAGGCTGCCGCGCTGAAGGGACCGAGCTCCTGGCTTAAATCCGTTAACGCGTCGCAATGATGCGTTTAAGTGAGCGTTTGGATACCTTCTGATATACACTGCCGGCGGGCTTGAAATGTTCCCTTTATCCCCTCATCAGACAGGCTTTATGAAAAGCCTGGCTTTGCCGGATGACGTCGTTCCCATAGGTCAGCCTGGTTTCGGGCACAGCAAAATGCTTTGCTAATGAGCACGTCGTGTTCCAAACAGGAGCTCCGGGGAACTTCCTCGGCCCCGACGGCAAAGGCCTCTGACTCGTGTGGAGCGCGCGAGGTCACCGTCCACAGCTCCTCGTGTCCAGGACGGGTGTTTCTGACCAACAGCCGCCTGGCCCCTTCGGGTAGAAAGTGACATCCCGCAACAACTTGATTGTTTGTCTGCAAATACTTTGAATGAGCTTGAAATCCCTCTTTTTTTGGGCATCTCTTGATATAAGGTACAGATTTGAGTCTTCCTGGAAAATCTCTGTGTCCTTCGTTGTGCCATGGTTCTATCACTGGTAATTTTAAAAGCTGACATTTCCAGCAACTAATAGCGTGTCAGTGGCAGCGCTGCTAGCTAGAAAAATTCTGTGCACAAAATTGTACGGAGGCAGATACGTGAGGAAAGCTAAACTACAAAACAAAAAAACATCAGGAAGGTTTTAAAAAGGGAAATGAAATTTTCAGACTGTAGGAAGAAAAAAGGGGTAGTCGAGGTTATCGCTGGGTCACGGCAAAGGTCTCCAGCTACAACACAGTCTGCTTGGTTCATGGGGAAAACAAGTAAATAAAGCTACCATTTCTGCACGGGTGATACCATTTATAGGCACATACCAACACGCACACCCAGAAAGGCCCCAAGGAATCTTCCTTTTCAAGTTGGAGTGTGAGATCAAATGAGTTCCTAACTGGCAATTGGTTTCTTAATTTCTACCTTTTGATTTCTTCTCGCTGCCAGCTGTGTTTGCACGTGTGCTGGCTTCAGGTGAACAGCTGTGTAACGCGCTCGATGACTCCATAATTAAAGGTCGCTCGTACGGTTCTGCGCACCCG
>NW_010510382.1:0-561 GCF_000687285.1 Phaethon lepturus
TTTCCCCAGAGCAGCCCTCATAGTGCTGTGCCCTGTATTTGTAGCTAGAAAGGTGCTGATAACACACCAATGTTTTGGCTACTACTGAGCAGCGCTCCCACAGCATTTAGACTGTCTCTGCAACATTCCCCCTCCTCATCCCCAAAGGCCAGTAGGCTGGGGGTGGGCAAGATCTTGGGAAGGGACATAGCCAGGACAGCTGACCCAGACAGGCCAAGGGGATATTCCATACCATATGACACCTGCTCAGGAATAAAAGCTAAGAGAAAGGACTGGCCGGGGGGGGGCAGGGGGGCACTCATTATTTGTCCTGGTTTTGCTGGGATAGAACCATAAAATCATATTTCTGTTCAGGAAAGCTCCATTTCTAAGAAGACTACAGCACCCGTTACTGTGAGAACAAAGTTGATAAGATACTTTGTTGTTCATGGCCAGTCATGGTATACATAGTGATCAAGGCCTCTAGCAGTCTTGAGATAGCCAGGTGCTAAAGCTAGGAGGAACAGAGGCCAAGACAGCTGACCAGGCTGGCCAACAGAAGTATTCCATACCATAAACATC
>NW_010510382.1:669-1135 GCF_000687285.1 Phaethon lepturus
AGGCCTACTCTCCCTTCGCTGGAGCTGTGCTGCTCGCAGTGTTCGCCAACCAGCGTTCGCAGCTGGGAGTGCAACAGCTCGTGACCACTATCTGGGCTGAGTATAACTCTGTATACTTTATATTGCTTTAGTATTGATATTAGTTCTATTGTTTTATTAAATCTGTTTCTATTTCAACCCATTTGAACCCACGAGTTTCATTTTTTCCCCAATTTCCCTTTCTTGGCTGAGAAGAGGGTTTCAAGGGATAGAGCAAGTGCTTGCATTTAGTCTGGAGGTGGGCTAAACCAAGACATTATTACATTTGTATTCTGGAGCAACCGCTACATGTATTGAAGCCCTACTTCCTGGGAAGTGGCTGAACATTGCCTGCCGATGGGAAATAGGGAATAAATCTTTTTTTTTCCTTTTCTTACGTGCATGGCCTTTGCTTTTTACTTATTAAACTGCCTTTATCTTGACCCAT
>NW_010510383.1:0-4039 GCF_000687285.1 Phaethon lepturus
CCTCCTATATATCGACCTTCCCGGGGCTAAGCTGTGCACTGGCAGCCTCCTCTGCGGGCGTTACCGCGCTGTTCCTGGGGTGGAAAACCATCTAAAAATGGTATCGCACCAGCGGTGACTGTACGTGTAACGGCAAATGGATTTTAGCATCCTACAAGCTCAACACAAAGGCCCTTCAGCAGACAGGAGGAGGTCCCGGTGCGATGACCTTCCTCCCTCGCAGCGGAGCGCGTCCAGGGGCCGGATGCGGGATGCCGGTCGTGCCCTGCCGTTTGGGCAGCTTTCTGGGTTGAGTCCTCTCGCCACAGGTGGAAGGGGGCTGCTGTGGGGTTTGTACCCAGCCAGACCCTTCTTTGGTGGATGAAGCAGCCATATCCCGGCATGTGCCCGCGTCCCGTAGAAAATATAAACCTTTTCCCTTGTTTCCATCCAGAGGCTGATTCTGGGTTTTGTCTGCATCGTCTGCTCCTGGAGCTTATTTCTTAGATAATGCTGAGATTTCCTAGAGGTCAGTTACCTGGTAAAGCACTTCATGAGTGACACCGCTGCCAGCTTTAGGCCACGAAAAGGACCAAAGAGACATCTCGGGTTTGCTCAGCAGGCTGGCGGCAGGGTGAGGGGAACAACACAGGTATCCCAAGTCCCTGGCTAGTGCTGAGGTCCGCTGGCCACACTCCTCAGCCCCGCAGCATGCTCCAGCTCTGCCTCCCCGCGTGTCATGGTCCAGATTCCCAGCTGCTATGACCCGGGTTTATTCTACCGACCTCAGTGGAACCGGCCCCCTTTACCATCCTGCAGGATCCTGCTTTTTCTCTCTAGAGAAACGGAGTAGGAGTATCTTTTCCAGGGCTGCTTCAAAAAGCGGAGCTGTAACGCTGCGGTATAACACAGTACGGCGCTCTCAGAAGAACTCACGGCCAAAAAAAGCCCACATCATCGCTGTTCCTGCGAAATATTTCTGTATTTGGGGGTTCTTTGATGAACGTTACAGCAGCTCTTCCGGAGGGCTGCCCATCCCCCCGCCCCAGATGCACGCTTTTGGAATTGGAATTTTGGAATTCACGCAGACAAAGCCCTTGTGAAAGAAAAGTCCTTTAAAAATGTTGTTTATTGCTTATTCTCCAGGGAGCCAGCTGCCTGCCAGTAGAGGCCGTGCTGATTTCAGGCGAGTCGAAAGGCTGAAGCAAACATGGCTGGGCCATGATTCATAGCCAGGCTCGGCTGTTTTTAGCTGGTTTAAATTACTTGCAAGCTGCCAGACATTGTTCTCAGAGCTGAATAGCGCTCGGCTGCGGTCTCAGGCCCGGCAGGAAAGGTTCACATCCTGTTCCGCCTCCAATCATACGAGTGCCAGGATGTCTACAAGCGCAGCCGGAGCACCACAAAATCTTTCTCCTCTCCTTGTGCTCACTCTGGGAGGGTGTCAATGAACAAGGGAGGAATAAACTGGTGTTCTAAAGGAGAAATTAATTAAAAATTGCAGGGAAATGATACCGGTTTCCATCCACTGACATCTGGCCCTCTTTTTTAGGAACTTCACTGAAGAGAAACTAGTTTATTTGATCTATAATACAGGATCAAGTCCAGCCAAACTCCCACCCAAGGTTACTCAAGGCTGGCAAAGACTAAGACTGATGTTTTCTTACTCATTTGGGACCTCAGAGTTCTTTCAGAGTTGTGTTTTTCAGCAAGAAGGTTCTCCAGCAGAGACAAATGATTTCACCCAATCTGTGGATGAGAGGATTTCATCAGTAATTCCCATGTCTCTGACATGAAGTAGAGCTTGTTTATGATGATCAGATTTGAAAGTGATGCATTTCTAGTATATGGCTGGGATTCTTCAAAAACTTCTACCTTCTTGGTAGCAATATCCATGTTTTGGGTCCAAACCAGATCTGTCAGGAGCACCAGCTGTATGTATCCTGAGTTTTAGTATGCCCATAACCAAATATCTGCTGTTATCCAGAGTTTTCGGCACATCAATTTGTAATTTCTTTCTACCTTGAATGCTCTCGCACTACAAACCAGATAGTTAACACTCTGCAATGAAACCTGAAGCCTGGACGTGTACCATATGCTCTTGCATAGTATCTGCTCTATCTTCAACATCAAATTTCAGTCTCACAATGCAAATGTTTGGGATGGATGAGATGTCAGGAAATGCAGGGCTTGGACCTGGCCTGTTTGTTCCCAGAGCATTGCTAGCAATATTAATAGGGTACTGTAGCAAAAAGAAAAACCGGTTGGAATCTCTTTGCTATCTTTTGGCCAGCAGTATGGCATTATTTGTGGGGAGGATTTGCCTGAGTTTGGAAAATTATTCCATTTCGGATGCTGTGCCTCAGACAGCCAGAGAGTTAATATTACATGTACCCATTAGTATACCTGCCTGTCTTCCAGTGTTACCATCAAGGTGGGAAGGAGCTGCCACAAGCCTTCTTTGCTTCTGTTGGCTACATCAAAATGATTGACATTATTCCTCTCCTGTGTTAAAACTTGCTCAGGCACTGATTTATAAAAATACCTATGTTGCAACCCGGCAGCGCTGCATTCCTCACTCCTTAAGGACAGGCTGGCTGGCAAACTCTCTCACCTGTGGTTCCGGGGTAGGAGCCGTCTTCATACAAACTACTCAGGACTCTGCTTGCTGTGCACTTGCTCTGCCTAACCCCTCTCTGAAAGCTGTTTGAGGGGAGAGGTCCTTCTCTTCTTGAGGCTAACAACTCTTTTCTTTTCCCCAGAGTCAGGATTTCCACATCTTGGACCGTTCTCCTTGTTCTCCTCTTGATTCCTACTCTTTGGGCCACGTTTCTTAGAAGATCAACACCTAGACCTGGTCCAAAACTCCAGCGCAGGCTTGGCTATGGTTAGGTAAAACTCATATGGTAGTCCAGGGTGTGTTCCTGTTTACACACCCTGGGACAGTATTTGCCTTATTCACAGCGCAGGGCATTTGATTCATGCTTCTGACTGCCCGTAACGTCCTGATCCTGCTCTTTAACCTACCATTTCACACCAGTATTAGTGCAGTTAATTACTCTCATCTAGATTAATACTTTGCAGCCTCTGTTTCCCAGACCCTCTCTCAGTTTTTCCGATGTTGCTATGAATTTCAGCCCTGTGCATTTCCATGTTCCCAGACCTTCTCCCTCCAGGTGGGACCTGCAGATTTTCTCTGTTGCAACATTTGTGTCACTAATCAATTAATTATGGTCCTGGACCTACAGCAGGCCCCTGAGGAATCCAGTCATTCAGCTGGACAGTCACTCTAGTAATGTCTAAATAAGCAGGTTTAAACTCAGCCACGTTGCTTTAGCTTCTTTATAAAGTCATGAGAAGTCTCATCGAAAGCCTACAAACGTTCCCTCACACTTCTAGATCATCATAACTACTACAGCACTATTACTAAATATTTCTTTAAATAGGTACCTGCTTCTTTGTCTTCCTGATTTTGGAGAAGCACCTGAAAATATGACTTAAGAACACCCGAGGCAGCTGACAGATGAAACATGTAAGGCAGGATTAATGAAGAACAGAGGAAAAACTGGAGTGACATCTATTTTAGTGTCAACATTGAAGTGCAGAGCAGTGAACGCCAGTGCTAGCAGCTGGGCAATTTCAGTTCTTTACCACTTGGTTGCTCAGCTGGACTGATTGGCAGGATTTAGCTGAAGAGAAAGGTCAACTAGAAATTGCACTTCTCCTTTCTGGCCACACGATGTACCCATCACACCACAAACAGCCTGGCCAGTCCACGAGCAACAGGCGACCCAGCCACAAAGGCAAGTGTTTCAAGTTTCCTTATTCCCCAAAAGCTTCTCCTTTTACCTCTATCCAGGCGCTCTAAAACACCCTCACAGCTGCAGATCAGGGCTAGGTGCCGTGGTGCAGGGCTAGATGAATGTGATGGAGTTGGTGTCATCCAGACACTTCATTTTTCCTCTTGTTGGATGAAGGCGACACATTGCTGTGAAATAAAAGTAGGAGCCAAGTGGTCAAGAGGTGGTGGCACTTCAGTCACAACAACCCCATGCAACGC
>NW_010510384.1:0-214 GCF_000687285.1 Phaethon lepturus
CCCAGACCTCCCTTCCCCGTTCCCCACCTGCGGGCTGGGTTGGGGTGGCAGCAGCGCCGGGACGCCCGGGCTGCGCTGCCAGACACTCCTCGCCGGCCAGGGCAACAAAACACCGGAGCTCAGGCTCGCTGCGGTCACGGGCATCCGTGCAGCGAGGCGGCAGAGCCCCATCCGGCTGTCTGTGGTGATGCCAGGGCATCGCCGGGGGGAGCGG
>NW_010510384.1:400-1569 GCF_000687285.1 Phaethon lepturus
CTCTGTGCCCCTTCGTGCCCGGGGGGCAGCCGGCTTTCAGCCACCGGCTCTCGTCCCTCCTGGAAGCACCTGGACATGAGCTTTGGAGATGCTGAATCTGCAGCTCCCCTTCATTTTCATGGTAATCTGCGGCACAGCCATTTGCGCTTGTACAGAGTGTTTTAATGAGAAGAAATGCAGCCCCCGCCATGGCCTGGAGCCAGCCTGTGGTCCTCACAACCCGCAGCGAGCAGGGGAAACCGCTTGTTTATTCAAAGGGGCACTTCTAGAAGCTAAAGCCAGCAACATAGAGCCACACAGAGGGGTTTTCTGCAAGCAGATACGAGTACGTGACACGAACTGGACCTACCAAGACCAGCTGTAGACACCACATGAAAAGCCGTAAATGCAGGGTACGGCCTCTGACACGGGTCCTTTGCACGGGTGCAGCGCTTAGAGAGGGAGGGAAGGGCGTGGGGAGGTTTGTGCCTGATCCACAGGCATGAGCCACCAGCAAGAGAGAAAAGCAAAGCTACCATGTGATAGGGAGAGACCCCTTCTAGTGCAAAAATAACAATGGGAGCAAAGACTGTGCTGGCATATTTGCGTTTGATTGCTGCTGTGTAGTGTTGGTTTGCCTGAGGACAAGAGAAAGGACTAAAAATATCAAACCAGAGCAAAAAGTTTCTTTGGGAGCTTGCATTTGTTCTTCATACAAAGGATGCTCAAACTAAAAGCAAACAAATTCAGGACAGTTTATCTATCTATGAAACTGGCTGCTATGTGTCATAGCAGAAAGCAAAACATCAGCAAGCAGATTACTCCTAATTAGCAATGTTGAGGACAGGTCCTCCTCTCATCTCAGTGGCTAACGGGGAGAACTGCAATACACCCCTGCGTACTCGTCTTTTTTTGAGGGTGGATGAGCTGTCTTGTGGAGGGAACTGCTGCAGGCATTGAAGTCAAGGCTTTTCACACGTGAATATCCAGACACTTCGCCATTGTGTAATTTTGTAAAAAGGACATTTCTTGATTTCTTTAGCTCTTTGCTTTGCTTCCATCAGAGATGAAATATAACATCATGGGAGGTAAAAGAAAAGGAGAATATTTACCTGTGCCCCCGGCAGAAGGCAGTGCACGGAGGTCTCGGGCTGCCGAGGTGGTTGGCTTCCGCTGCAGCACTTGCACCC
>NW_010510384.1:1600-1859 GCF_000687285.1 Phaethon lepturus
TAGGAGAGTCCTCGGGCCCGCGGCAAGCCCGGGCGCTACCCGGCTTCCCGGCAAAGCCGGCTCCCCTGCAGCGGGCTGCTATGCTGCGCGGCTGTTTGGCAGTGGCCTCCAGCCTGGGTGCCATGTTTACTTGGCGGGATCGTTCTGGTTTCAGGCTTTAATTCAGCCCGTGACTGCGGAGCAGTTTGCTGCGGGCTGTGATGCTCTTCCCAGACGTTCCAGTCCCGGAGACCGTCATTGCAAAGCGAGCAGCGAGGGC
>NW_010510385.1:0-288 GCF_000687285.1 Phaethon lepturus
GAGAGCCAAGAGGAGAGGCCTATCTTGCCCCAGGGCCACCACATGTTCACTCCGTTTTACTGTCAGTGCTACATGGAAGCTGTGGCTTCATTTCATATTCCATTAATATTTACAGCGGCGATTGAATTTCCCATTACAAAGTTCACCATACACACGCTGCTAATATGAAATATTAATAGTATTGTGCACATTATGAAAAGTCTTACTATTAAAAAAAATACAGATATCTACTGGGCAATTTGCACGGGTAAATTCATTTACTGTGTCCACCTGGACCGAGGGGACCCG
>NW_010510385.1:539-23427 GCF_000687285.1 Phaethon lepturus
TCCCCCCAGCTGGACTTTTCGAGCCGGTGTGAAGCACAAGTAAACCCTGTGCGTCTAGAAGATGAGTAATCGGGCATCAACTTACTTTTACAGCCCGCAGCTGAGTCACTTCTCAGTTGCTGCTCAGGGCGGACAGAGAAATCCTATCTGCTGTGAAAGGAAAATTGGCCGCCACAGTCCCAAAAGTGCCCCGAGGATCTGGGCATGAAAGCAAATGAAAGCAAACCCATATTTTCCAGATCGCGTGGAAAACAGAGCAATACTGAATTTAACCGGTGCAAACTTACACGGACAGGACGACCCTTGGAGCACTCCATGGTGTTCCCATTTTAGAGAGGGGCTACCCAGGATTATTCTCCTCTCTTTTTTTTTCCCTTTTTTTTTTTTTTTAATTACTCCGAGCACAAACAGCCTTTCCTTTCGATGCATCGCGAATCTGCACGTTCTTGGAAAAATACACATTTGGCACTTGCCTGTGAGCGGGGCGCAGGGAGAGCAAGGAGCGGCTTTGGGAGGCGGCGAGCTGCCCCGCCGGCTCCGGACCTGCCCCGCCGGCTCGGGTGGCTCTCGACTCCCCACCCAAGCCCCGCGTTTAGCATCCGCAGGTGCTTAAAATATTAGGAAAAAAGTTGGCATAACGTGGGATTTTTACAGCTTCCTCTCCCTCCCCGAGAAAAATCTTTAACTACACTGATGCCGGTCTGCAACTCAGATTCCTTTAAAAGAAAAAGGAAATAAAACCAAAAAACTTGTTTTCTGTCAGGAGCTGGGCTGTATTCATCTACACGAGTATTTACTTTCTGCTGATTGCAGTAAGAGCCGCTGTAGAGTCACTCTCTTCACCTTGACTCCTTGGTGAAGGTTGTGTTTGAACCTCTCCGGGAGTGTCTCACCTCCCTGATCTGCCAGATTTAACAGTTTCCTAGAGGTCTGGGCCCTGGCTAAGCTGTGCCTAGGGCTGATTTTTCCCTGCCGTATTTTGACCATGAGGAATAATCAAAACCAGAAGGAAGTCCCTGCCCAACTATAGGTGCTGCAGATGTGTGTATAGATATATCCATCAGGGAGCAGATCGTGGTGGCTCCTCTGTTTTCCCAAAGCTTCCCCCACCCACGAGGAATAGACGCTATTTATGACTCTTAATAGATCTGGATGAAGGTAATTTAGGAAACCTTACTTTCGGTTCTCCGCTCCGGGAGATGACAGGCTCTAGGAGGTATGGATGGGTGACATTTCCACCATGAGATCCGTCCTTCCCCCCTCCCGGCTCCCCCCTTCCAGCCCTAAATGTGTCATGCTTTGTCACATCCTCTGCGTGTGTGTTTTTAAAGAACATTTGAATAAAAGGCTCGATGCCAGGTATTGGTGACACAGTGGGTGGAATTTGCAGCCTTTCCACAAAGAGTTGGAAGCCTCCATTTGCATAAGGTCAGGGTACAGCTTCTCACAGAACTTTAGCAGCATCTCTGTCTCTTAGCAACACTCTTGCACTCTTGGTCCCTGCATTAAATTGACTGGTCCTTTCCTTTTCTTCCTTTCACAGGGAGGCTTACAATAAAATGTCACCCTTCCAACCTGTGCCTGTCACCCAGTAGGTCATCTGTTTCTCTTACACCTCCTTCCCCCCCCCACTTCATCTCCAATTAGGGGGATGAGATTATTCATTTGGTGGATTCCCAAAACTGCTTCATTTTTTATTTTGTTAATTAATATTAATAACATTTCTCCTTTTGTATTAATAAAAAGAAGCCCTCATAAACAGTGAGGAGATAAGGAGCAAATTGCAGGCACCTGCAAAACAATGGGATTGGAGAGGGGTAATAAGGCGAGTGGAGATAGAGAGAGCAAGGTTTAGGTCATCCTCTCCACCCATTTAGTTGATGCAGGGTTGAACTCAGCATGGAAGCCTTCAATGTGCTCAGAATATTAGAGTCACCCCTCTTGGCTCCGGCATGGGAATTGGTGACAGAATACAGATGCTGATAGGTGGTGTTAATGGAGGGTCAGGCTTGGACAATAGTATCCATCACTTGCCTCATGGCTCTGCTGTCAGATGGAGTCATTTCTGACTGCTCTATCACCAAGATTTGGGAGAGATTCAATTATTACATTCAGCTTGGCAGCGGTAGATACAAATCCATGCCCAAAGGACCGGAAAAATCACCCCCTTTCTCTCTCCCAGAGTGGGTTTTCCCCCTTTCTAAATTTAAAAAAAAAAAAAGAAGAAGAAGAAAGAAAGAAATGTTCGTGCCATTCAATATGCCCCTCTACTAGGAGTCCCTGGAAAAAAAAAAAAAAAAATCAGCTGCCGCATTGCTCGGCCTGAGAGTTACCTGTCAGCTACATCGGCACTGTGAGACTTTTGTCGGGAAGATTCTTGCGGATCCTCTAACCTTTGAAGCCTGTACCGAGAGTTCGTGCCTTTCCCCCAGGAATTTGGGCTCTGCGTCCCTGGCAGGGAGGTGAAAATCGTGCCTCTGGGTGCCGAGGGCTGAGCACGACCCGCTGCAGAGCCCGTCTCCGCCCGGGGCGGCTTGGAAGCTGGTTTATCAAGTGCCCAGAAAGTGCCCCCATTCACTTTAAGGACAGGGCTAAAGGACAAAGCCGCGCAAAAGCTCCCCGTTTCCCCTTTCCTACTTTTAAAGGTATTTAAGTGGTGATAGCCGTTTTAAATTCAGTCTGGATTTTATTCCCCGGCTCCCTGTGGCGAACTGATCCACTTCTAAAGAGGAATGGCTTGTTTTCTCTAACACGTTATCCATCTCTTGAGAGGTGCAAATGCTAAGGTGAAACCCGGTGCTTTTCAGCGGTATTTTTTCAAAACTCTTCCGCAAACGTCCCCCTCCCTCCCCGCTGCTCCTCCCGAAGCTTTCAGACACTGTAATTCCTGCAAGATAAATTCCCAGGTAATGGGTTCTGAGAAAAAGCAACTGAGGTTAGGAGTCAACTGCCTCCTCTTTAATAATTCACGTGTCATATTTCTTCCACTTTGTCAAGTTGGCTAAAGAAGATGGGCAGGGCTGAGACAGGCAGACACTTGAGTTTATTATCCGAGGGCTGGGGGACCCAGGGAAGGGCAAAGTCCTCTCTTCCTCTCGGAGAGGGGCAAATCCTGCTGCCTGGCTCCCGGGTTGCCATCTGCTCGCCCATATCCCAGCAATTCCCCTTGTTTTCCATCAGACGCACTCCTGCCTGGCTTGCCTCTTCCTGCGATCCCCCATTCTCCTCTCCTATTTGCCTTTAAAGCTCTTAATTGCCCCTTCGCTTCTTCTACTACCATAAAAAAATACCACTTACAAATAAATCTGAGCGAGAGCCCATAGTGTATTATTTTTTTGTTGTTAGCCGATGCAGTGTGATACGACTGTCTCCCTGAGTTACAATACTGTTTCGCATGGGATATTTCTCTGCACGTGTTTGTAAAAGTTTCGGAGCTCTCTAGCTCAAATTCAGGCAGTTTTGGATAACCGGAGGGAATCTGGGCTTTATTGGTCAGGTGAGGAATCTTGGGGCTGGGCTGGGTTCTCCAAAGCAGCAGTGCAACAAAATACCACGACTGCAAATGCAGGCAAAAACTTCTCGCTTAAGCGGAGAAGGCAAACAGTTGACTCTTCCGAAATTTGTCACCCTTAAAAAGACACAGGTCTCCGAAAAGAGTACAAATTTGATGCATTATAATCCCAGTACTCCCCGCTAATTTGTCTTCTCAGATCGCTTTTAGAAAAACTTCCAGGATTCTCTAATTTTCCACTTTCTTGCCCCGTCCTTAAGGCATACTTCCACCGCATTCTCCCAAACCTATCTCCTAGTGCGAGTGCGGGATAATGTCATGTTCCAGTGAACGTGTCGGCTGCATTTTTGAAATAAAACACGAGAAAAGAAGGGAAGCGGCTCTCTGAGCCACGCCGCCTGCTCTCGAAAGCACGAATCCAGGTGAAAACGCGAGTGACAGCAGAGCGGAGAATGTCTTTATTCTTTCGGGAGCTGCCTCTTTTCTCCTTTTACCATATTACGATTTTCCTCATGGTACGGTTTAAAGTAAAACACTTTTTCTCAACAGTCTTTCATTGAAGCAGCAACACAGTTTAACTGATCTTTTGCAGTGTGGTCTCTAACGTGTGGCTATAAGTCTTACCCAGGAACAGTAAAGGCATATGCCTTTATCTGTTAGATTTCGGTAACTTTGTACACGAAACGGAAGAACAAGCAACTTTAGGGGGATTTAGCAAAAGGACTTATCAGTGTAAGTAAGGATAAGAGCAAACCCTGAGGCCCATGGGAACTTGGCCCTTGTGATACCGGCCAGGGTTTGTTACATTTTTGGTTAGAGGCTCATGACTTGCACCGTTTCTGCAAGCAGCATTTCCAGAAACAGGCAGCTCCGGTTCGCGGTGCCGATTGCTCTGGGATTTCGTTGGTTTTTTTTTTTCCTTCAGAGGAAACCTCTCATGTTACCGGAGGTTCAACACTTCAAAAATGAATATAAACCTGGAATAAGACCCATGAGCCAAAAAGAAATAACAAGCGTCAGACGCTGACAGACACCTGCCCGGCAGCCTGGAAAGGGCTGGAGGGAGCACCATTTGGGGGGGGGAAAGGGATGCAGAGGGGCTGTGCGCTGTGATTTGTGCTGAGTGCTTCTGCCTTCGGTTCTTCCGATGAAATACTGCGTGGTCTTGGCTTGCAGAGGGATGGCAGGCTGGCACGGAGGTCACCCTAGGACTCATAAAGTACACGCGTGTCCCCGTGTTGTCCTTGCGATTGTCGCGTTTCTCCCTGCCCTGAGGAGGGTGAGGGGCTCCCCGGGCGCTGCTCACCTGCCATAAAGCATAAAGTTACCCCGGCTGAAACTCTTAAATTTACACTCTGACACTTCGAAACTTCTTTATTTTTCCAGACACGAGCACTTTTTTTTTTTTCTCTTTTTTTTCCCGCCCCCCTTCTCCCGGCTCCCGAGATGTGAGTTTATCTTGCCGGTGCCAAACCGCTCCCAGAGACACCCGGCAGCCTTGAAGGGAGAGACTGAGCCGTCCTCCATTGGCAATCAGCAATGAAACGCACTTGAAGAGCTGCCAGGGAGAATTAGGATGGTAGCCCTATCCTACAAAATCAGATGGTTTAAAGTGTCCTTGAGCAGCTGTTAAGCTTGTTGGGTTTTTTTATTATTATTATTATTTTCAGGCATATTTTTTTTAACACCTGCGAAGTTTGTCTATGAGGATGCCACTAAAGACAGAAGTACTGAGCGCCTGACAGACTCCGTAAAGTCCTTGGCATCCTTCTAACTGCGTGACAGGTCCAAGGACTAAGAGACGGGAGCCGGGGGGCGAGCGCGGCCCCGCGGAGAGTCTCCCCCCGGCACGGGTGGGGTGTTAGCGTACCCTTGAAGAGGGGCAGCAGGTGCCCTTCTGTCCCCAGATAGGAATGGGACGGAAGACTTGGGTGAAAGAGATGCAGGACTTGGGTGAGGAACCCGATTGCAGCTGGTTCCTCCTGCCTCAGTCACACACAGCCTGTCCCGCGCGGCGCGCAGCGGGAGAAAAGCTCTCTAGCCATTCAGGCAGACCCGATTTAATAACAAAACAAGGAGGTCTGGTGCTGTTTGGTCCTTGTTTTCCGAGGAGGAGGTGACACTGGTACCGGGGCGTGCCGGGGCTCTGCCGGGGCAGGAGCCGCCCCGCTCCCGCGGAGGATGTGCGGCGCCGGCGGTTTCTGCTCACACTTGTCACTTGGAGTCACCTTCGCTCTGTCTTCCAAACATCTGGAGCATCCTCCCCGCCGTCCCCCCTCCCTTGATCACACTTGCTGTTTCTTCTTATTGAGCTCGCCATGTCTCTCTGCAACTTGTCATAACCCGTAATAAAACGCCCTTTCCGCCGGGAGCTGAAGTCCAGAGAGCATCAGATCCATTTCCAGCTGACAGCAGAGAAGCGAGGCGTGACAGCGGCTGGAGGATCATTTTTGTCTGCCTCCATGTCACGGCGAGGTACCCCGAGGGCAGACGGACCCACACACACACCCCCGGATAGCGCACTGCAGCCTGCCGTGCTCCCCCAGCACCATGGAGGGACCAGGAGTGGGGGTCCTGGGCAGCCCCGGCACCGGCGGGGCCCGCAGGTCCCTGCCAGGGAAAGCATTAAACAGCAGAGCACCCTCATGTCCCCGTGGCCCAGCCCAACTATGCCAATTGTTCTTGTTCTTGTTCATTTTTTATTCTTAATTTCTTATTCTTACATTCCTATTCCTGTTCCTATTCCTATTCCTATTCCTATTCCTATTCCTATTCCTATTCCTATTCCTATTCCTATTCCTATTCCTATTCCTATTCCTATTCCTTCTTATTCTTATTCTTTACTGCTATTGCTATTACTAATATTACTAGAGTACACTGGAAGAAACACAACTGCTATATATATAATTATACATTATATAGAAGGCAACATCAGACACGTGTGATGAATATGTGCTCTTTTTCTGTCCACGTTCATATGCATTGAGAATAATGCACTACCCTAAATATGAACATCTATAAATATGTGCTGTATATGTATGTATGCTTATACACAGAGGCACATTTATAAACATATACTGTATATACGTGTGTGTACACACATACAGTAAGTGTATGTACATAGATAGATAAAGACAGGTTTTTATGTGTTTTATACTACACAAGAAAGCGTGCATCCTGCCCAGTCTGTTGCCCCCGCTCTTTACAGATGTGTGTGTACGACCAGAAAAGTATGTCAGAATATAAGGTGTGTGAGGCCAATGAGCGCTGGAGTGGTTAATTGTGATTTTTATATTTTTTTAAGGACCAAGAAAAAAAATAACAAACAGGAGGTGGGTTAAAAATACGCTCGGCAAGGTGCACTGTAACCCCGGCGTTGCCCAGCATGTCCCGGCCAAGGGTCAGGCTGCGGGGCTGGTGGTGGGGCTGCGCCTCTGATGAAGTGTTTATGGGCACTGCATCTTTGCATCACATTTACTTTGCTTTCTTTAATGGTTTCCTCCACTCCTTTCCCCGCTCCTCACTGCAAACAACCTCAGTTCAGCCCCAGCCTCTGTGATGATATCAAGAAAGGTTTTTCTTTTTTTTTTTTTTCTTATGGCCAAGCCAAAGCGAGGTCATTCTAATAATACCTAAGGTCACTGGTGGGAGCCACCGAGTCTCCCAGTCATTTTTCATTTGCTCGCAACAGTTAATGACAGTCACAGGGATGGAGCTGGGAGCTGATGGCCATGTGATGTCACCAGCACATGCTAGGGGATTATAAGGGCAGGTACAGGGCAGGGCTGTGGATTAAAAACGAAGGGGGGGGGGGAAATCGTTATTAACTGCTTCAATCCAGCAGCTTGGTGGAAAAAAAAAAAGGGTGCAGACAAAGGAGGGGGATTTCTTCTCTCCCCCCCCGCCCCAATCAGTCCTCCAAAATGCCAGCTCAACTGCTCCATTTTTTCCAGATTTAGTGACTCAGCTGGAAAAGAACTGCAAAGCGTGTGAGGGGAGGTACCGCTTACTGTACCAGCTGCTGGGCGAGAGGTTGCAAAAGCAACCTTGCAATTACCCGGGGGCGTTCCTCTCCCTCCCACCCAAATCAAAGGCCTCATCCCTTTCCTCCTGCCTCCAAGGGCAAAGCCTGTGGTGACACAAGCAGGAATCAGACCTAGACAAGTTTTTGGACCTAGGCAGGTATGTTGTGGGGTATTTTTTGTTGTTTTAAATTCTTCTTTCTATTCTAGCTGCCCACTTGGAAAAAAAAAAGAAGAAAAGGAAGCAGACCTCCCGGTTAGATCACTCCCCGGTTGGGCTGCAGGGCTCCTTGGCTGGAGGAGCCCTGGGGGAGGTGGGTATTGATTTAACCATGTGCACCAACTGCGAGGTTCAGCTGCAAAGTGCCCCTCACACAGCCACGCTCGCACTCAGACCTGCCCCTCGCCTCCAAGGAGTCACCCCAGAGATCTCAGTCCTCATGTGTGGCCCATCGCTTAAATCCACGTACGGAAACATTACACGCTGGAAAGCCATGAGTTTGCATCAGCCTGCAGGGACCAGAGGAAGAAGCTACATAAATCAACTAGATTCCAAGTTTCCTTATAATTTAAAACATATAATTATATTCTGCCCCAAAAGGTGCAGAAGTAAGAAGTTTTTAACCTGTAGGATAACTAATAGTTTGGACAAAGTACTCTTTCTCACTGGGAAATAAACCAAAAGAAAGATAAATTGCATATTAATCTTCACTCAGCTTCTCATCATTGCACCATTTTGTCTTACTTGTCTCATCTTATTGCATTTATTTATGAAACATGACCTTCCCATAGCCTTTGTTTCTGCATTTTTATTCTTTTCTGACATATTAACTGTATAGTGACTATCAGTTTCATTGCTTATTATTGTCTTTTAAAAAAAGGAATCCCATGAAGAAAGTTGGATATCAGTTTAAATTTTTGTCCAATAACATGTTTTTTAATCATTCAATATACAAAAGTGAAAAACACCCATTGAAATGTGGCAGTTCAGAATAAGACAATTAAGACAGAAAACAAGAGACTATCTGGTTTATAGGACCACCTAAACTCTAGGTTTGTTTCACAGCCTACAAACTTTTATGAATGTCTCACTACTGAAATCAACGGACTTTGGATCATCTCCTATGTAAGGCAGAACGGATCAATGGGATGAAGAGTCAAATTCAAACTGATATAATTGTCCAAAATACACTCAGATGCATAAAACTGGTGCTTTCTGTTTTCTGTGTCTGTTGTCTTCTCTTAATGTCCATTCCTGCAAATAACTTTTCCTTCAAATGCTGTGTCTCTTTTGAATGAAAAGGGAGAGACATGCAGCTGGAGGCTGAGATTTGGAGCCAAATAGCGTGTTGTAAATAGTTGTGGCTGCAGTGAAGCCCTCTGAAGGATGCTGAGCTCTGGCAGTATGATATCTGCTCTGAGACGTGTTGTTAAGGATCTTCAGGTGTTTTTACTTCAGCAGTTCTGTCAGAATCAAAGGCTGATTTATTTATTTCTTTTTCCTGAGAAGACACAAACCCATGTGCTGCTCCTCGGACGAGAAGAACATGGCACGTTCTTTCTCTCTGTCTGTTTTCCACAAAAATGAATGATGTCCTGTTTACAATTAGGCCTGACTTGATTTATCGTAGTTAATAGGATTAGAGCCTTAGTGTCTCTCAAGAATATTCAAATGCACGGGAAGAGTGGTACCGAGTGGCTGGTGTCTTTCTTCTCCTCCTGCGACGGGTATAATGACACACCTCCAAGCAGAGGGGGTTTGTCTGGTGGGAGCAGGCAGATTATCTATATCTAGTGAAACAAGGCGTGCAATGGCAACCTTTGCCAAGGCTCAAAGCCAGAACCTACTCACTATAAAATAATTGTGTCACTACCTAACCAAGGCACTCTTCATGTTTCATTTATCTTTTGACTGTAATTGAATGGTTGAAAAGCAAAAAATGCAGACAAATTCCAGCTGTATTGAGATCTGTTTCTTTCTCTGCTACCATGGCCCATCATTAGATAGTTTCCCTCTCTGTACAGAAGGTCAGAGAGTATAAATATAAATTGCATTTTGCATTACTTCTAGATGAGTGAAGCTGTCAAAGCAATAATATAAGCTTTCAGTCCCACATTCTACCACTTCTTTCCCATTTTTTGGCCAGGAGGTCATGTGCAAATTGAACGTGACAGCCCAGACGACATGTCCAACAGACTTATATTGTTAGACTGTTCTGCCGTGGCACTCATCACAACACTAAACTCACATCCGACTTAGACCTCTTCGGTAGCTGCTAACAGTAGCTCAGACTTCTTGCGAAAAAGTTTGTGTGCTCATCAAGTTTACATAAGGTTAACAATTCTTTCGGAGGATCTCGTAAAAAATGCAGAAACCAGGAAAAAAATCTCACAGGCAAACCTGAAGGAGCTGATCATAGTCATGACAACTTTTAGTTGTTTGAAAGCTGGATACATTTATAGCGTGTGTGTATGTGTACACTCTTCACTTCTGTAAAATCTTGCTCATCCATGAAGTTTAGGTGAACATTCTATTATCTTACAATAAGCAACAATTCAGTATTTAGGGGATATTTTTGCTATCAATGTTCAAAAGAGGGGGAACAATCCCCTAACTCTCCACCTCTTTTTATGTAAACAAAGTTAGCTTCATGTCTGTTGGATAAAACGCTGTGTATGCCAGTTAATAGCATTGATGATTTGGAAATAAATGCATATTTATAGTGGTACAACCTGCACAGATAGTCTCCGCTAGCAGCTATTTGGATGGTGTAATCTAAATTAATTTGTGAAAATAAATGTTACTGAATATTTTATTTTATATTAACACAGAGCAAAGTTTGTCTACAGAACACCAAAAGGATGAGATTGCAGTTGTTGCCTTCAGCTGGAGTACAACCAGGTGTCAAAGTAGCTTTAGAAAGTTCTTTGTGCTTTGTACAATGTTGGAGAAAAGATAATGCTGACTGACAGTGCAACAAGACCACTCTGGGGACAGAAAACCAGATTTTGAGCCCTTCACCTTTAAGTATCTAAAAATGCAGCACAGGTTGTGAACAACTGAAAATTCTTAGCATCTGGCAGCGGTCTGCTGGCCTATGCAAAAGAGCTGGTGGTCTTATCCAAATCTCGGCAGAAAGGAGTTCACGTTATAAATGACATTATCTGGCAAATCTTTGCAAAAGTCTGAGCAGAGGGGCCAAGAACTAACTTGGCACAGAACCCATGCTTTCCCTCATGGCAGAAATGTTCTCCCTAGATAAGGGCTGAGGCATACATATGGATCAAGGCAAGTCCCTGCCACTCTTGCTCTACTAGCTTTCCATGAATTAACAAAGAACTTCATTTTCAAGGACTCTCAGGCTTTTGCCTTTTTTTTTTTTTCTCGGAAGGACTAAACTTAGAGTGAAGAGTTTGAGTCCCATCTGGTACAAATCGGTAGGGGCTTTGCAGGCTTCAGTAGAGCTACACTGATTTACACCAGATGATGCTATTAGAGGACTGAACTATCCAACAATAATTATAAAAAATGTCTTTGATTATGCATGTGCAACAACTATTTATGTTTACATTGCAGAGATTTGCATGTAGCACAGTGGGGAGTATTTTATCTCTTCAAAACATTGCACCAGCATAAATAATCCACCAACATTCAAATGAGCAAAGAAATACCCACATTTTATCACAAGATGGACCATAAAGATTTTTCTTCACGCGTCTTTTTCAAACAGATTTGTCAATTATCCTCAAATGCAAAGTTCATTCTACAGAAAGGAACAAGGAAAAAGGAAAAAAAAAAGACATATTCTTTTCCAAGTGTTTATGTTATAGATTGCTCTGAACAGCAAGTGACTGTAGGTGCAACCAGATGATCCTGCACTTGAGAGAGAAAAGGATGAGGGGATCAGGGGAAAGTAGGACATCAAAAATGCCCCATGAAAGGCAGTACCATACCTCATTTGACAGTGTTCAAAGCAAACTGTCGAGGAATATGAACCAGTTCAAATCCAGAGTGAATACTTGAAGTAATTGGACACAAACCTATCCAAGGCGGAGATGGAGATAACCGTGTGAAAACCGGGAGACGCTCTGTTGAAGTATCAGCCTGGAAGGGCACATCAGAAATTACCACTGGGGGAATTACCCTGACATTTAAGCTTTAAAAATAGAAAATGCTTCGAATACGCAGCAATGTGTTGTACCTTTGACTCACAAGCGGAAAGGGAGATGAAAGCGCAGGAAATATTCCTTTGATGTTGGAACTACATACATACATCTCCTGCTTTGACTTCTGGTTGGTTTTTTTCTATTTGCTAATTGTGCTTTGGAGGTGCTTCGAAGGCATTACATTTCTCAGATTAAGGCATGGTGCCCTACTCCAAATATAGCTTTCCTCTTGAGAACAAGGGAGAAAAGAGTTGCTGGCATCTTAAGTGATGGCCAGCAGAGAACTGGAAGACACACAGACATCATTTCCATGGCCTGGCTCCCTCCATTCACCTTCGCATCTTCCTTCAAATGCCCCAGGTGCTAGTGACAGTCACACAGGTCTGGTGTGGCAGCATGGCCACGGTTGCAAGGATAGCTCATCTCAGCACATGTCCTTGGATGAACTCGCTCAGCCCCAACTCAAAAAGCCCTTGGAAGTCGCTGGGAGGCTGCTGCACCGCTTTCGTACCCAACAGATCTTGCTGCCTTTGAGAGCAGTCTCTGCCTTCGCCAAGGGTGCTGAGGCAACAGTGGGAAGTCTAACCAAAGACTCGACAGCTCTGTGCCCTCAGCTGTTGCTTTTGCTGAACTCTGGAAGAAAAACCAGAGATATCAAAGTATTCCCCCATTTATACCCAACAAAAGTAGATTTTGCCCTACATGGGAAACCGCACAGCACTGAACTCACCTGGGTGGTTTGGCAAGGACTCCGGTCTGTAGTCCTACACAAATCACATTGCCTCAGTTTCCCTATCAATGGAATGAGGATGTGATAATGATAATCTGCCTCTTGGGAGCACTCTGAACAGTAATTAGTGTTTTTATTAGCTCTTCCAAGATGAAATGCGTTACATAAATGGTCAGAGTTATTAAAGTGAATTTAATTGACAAGGGTTTGAGAAAAATTTCTGTCATAAAAGGATATCTTTGAACAAGGGAAGGAGCTAGTGGACTTGATCTTGGCACAAGGACACCCTTTTGTGTGACACAACAACGCAAGCTCAGGATGGGGGAAGGAGAGCAACCACACCCGTTGCCGAGTCCTTTAACGGGAGCCCAAGAAGAGAAGTCATATAAGGTATATGCTCAGAATCAGTAAGAGACAGAACCCCCAGTTTGATTTCTGAAGTGAACAGGGTGAAAATGAGCTTCTCTAGAAATCCTGTCTGCTCAAAGCAATGGAAGAACAGAAAAAAAAGAGGCCCAAGTTCTAGCAGAAGAATTTAACAAGGGGGGCACAGGCTTAGCTGGGAGCTTTCAAACACCAGTCAGATGCGATAACTCTGTAATTTTGTATCTTTGTGGATTTGTTTTTCTCTAAAAGCAGATATCTCTATTTTGATGGCTGTTTGAGGGAAAAAATGAGTTATCATGTTTAAAACCCAGACTTCAATGCTAGCAAACTAGCTAAACCTCCAGGCACACTGCTCACCAAAATTTCAGTACAAGAGGAATCTGTCATGTTATCACTACAAAATGGGGCCAAATTTTCAGAGATGTCTCTGCAATGAGACAGAGAAATTTGGTACTAAGCCATGAGGGGACTTGTGGTTTCCAACATGACAATAGGAAGTTTAATTCTTTAATTAAAACACAAG
This sequence comes from Phaethon lepturus, assembly GCF_000687285.1. Classification (NCBI taxonomy): domain Eukaryota; kingdom Metazoa; phylum Chordata; class Aves; order Phaethontiformes; family Phaethontidae; genus Phaethon; species Phaethon lepturus. The sequence continues at coordinate 13,880 of NW_010510385.1, forward strand.
TGCATTGCACGAGTGCATGAAAAAAAACAAAGTGAGAAAAGCCTCTTTTGATTTTCTGGGGCAAGTATGAGTAAGCTAGAGTGACAACTATACTTTTGCTTTGCATGCAGGTTTCCTTTGATTTTTCATGACAGCTTGGACACCCAGAAGCTGTGTTTATAGGAGCTAATCTTAAAAAAAAAAAAAAGAAAGATGATTTTAAACTTCTCCTGTTTTGAAATCAATGGATGTTGAGCAATAAAGCCACCCAATAGATACTCATTTAATACTCCTGAAATTTAGGAGTCTCTAGGTCCTTAGAGGGGATATAGATGTCCAAGATAACAGGGAGTGTAGCGATAGGATGAGGGGTAATAGTTTTAAACTGAAAGAGGGTAGATTTAGATTAGATATTGGGAAGAAATTCTGTACTGTGAGGGTGGTGAGACACTGGAACATGTTGCCCAGAGAGGTTGTGGATGCCCCTTCCGCGAGGTTGGATGGCGCTTTGAGCAACCTGATCTAATGGAAAGTACCCCTGCCTATGGCCGGGGGTTGGAATTAGACGATCTTTAAGGTCCCTTCCAACCCAAATAATTCTGTGATTCTCTGATTCTGTGATTCATTCTGTGATTCATTCTATGGTTCTATGAAGATGACTATTCTGAAAGTCTAAGTCCAGTCCCCTCTGTCAGCAGGGTGAGAAAAGGTAAAGTTGGGTCACAGCTTGCTTGCTGTGTAAGTGGAGGTGGCTGAGAAACCGGGATGTAGATATATACGTAGGATTGAAAAGAATTGAACAGTTTCAGTGTGGCTGTCTGTAGACTGATCTTCCTTAGTGGCACCAGCTCTTGCAGACTGACAGATATATTGAGTGTGCTTCTAAATCTGGTGTTTATTTTTTGCCTGATTTTACTCTCCATCATGATTTAACCAGCTGCGTAGGCAATGTTTCTCTTCCCAATTTTATTGCTAATGGGTTTTGCCATGGCTCCCTTTCTTCTACAGTTTATGCATTTTTAAATTTGTAGCTGCTTTAATAATATTTGTGGCTCGTATGTCCCTTCCCTGGACCACATTCCCCATACAGCGCTCTTTCAAGTACCCGTGCCAAGGCTACTGTGTCAGTGGTTTTCATCTTTTCTCCCTATCCAAATGAGGAGTTTGGGATGGTCCATGACAGGTACTTGTGCCATACACTTCAGATCAATCGTTTAAGTGTATTTCCTAAATTGTGACATTGGTGCAGTCCCAAAGCCGTGTGTATAACCATGCAGTGGATGCTGGGTGAGATCCTCTTCTGGGGCAAAGTCACATAGCTCTGGGGTCCATCACAGTTTAACCTAAAGCTTAGAGACTGCTCTCTGCTTTCTACCAGTCCAATATGGATACACAGTTATTTGTGTGTTTACAGATATTTAATTTGTTTCCATGTTAATTCATTACATGTATTTTCATGTTATGTTGTAAAACACAATGAAAACAGTTGTAAATTTATCAACGTGGAATCCTCTTTCTTCTCTTTTTTCTCCTCCTGTCTTCCCTCTTCTGAATGACTAATAAATTAATGCTTTGGGAACCCATTTAAGATGCAGAGAAAACTTGTGTTCAAGCCTTCTCTTTATCTTTCTATTCCACTTTGTGAATATGTTCACTGTGGGTCAATTTGTTATTCTTATATGAGGATATCTGCCTCAAAAGTTTTGACCAGAAAGTCACACCTAGATTTGAGAAGTCTTAAAGTTTAACTGAAATGGATGTAATTTATTTTTAAACACTTCTATTTTCAGGTGGAAGAAATACATGCACATATGGGATTTAAGCTAAAAAGTCTCAGGGTCTCCTCTGCCAGCAGAGTTTGTTAGGGCTATGGGTTGGATGAGCCGACCACAACCTCCTCCCTCTCCTGGGAGCAGCATCTGCGAAGAGGCAGTGCCCGAGGTGAGAGGACAAACGGCCAGTGCTCCTCAGCCAGGGCAAACTGACCCTTCAACCAATTCACAGTCACCATTTGCTTCCAGTGTCATCTCCGCTAATACACAATTTTATACTGTGCTTATTGGAGTCTTGATTCTTTTTTTCGTAGAAGAGCTGCAATCATTGGCGTTCTTTTCCACAGCTCTAAGGTGGGTAATAAACACATACCATCACTTTCTTACCCCAAAGCATTTCCTTGTCAGATCCCTATTACCAGATACTCTGTAATAAACTAGTGTTGTTATCGGGAGGGTTGAGTGCCAATAAAATATTTCTTTAATAAAATAATCCCTGATGTATAGGTGTGCATGAGCAGGGATGACAAACATTTTCAGAGACTCCTATTCCCACACATTGCTGGAACGACTCAAAACACCAGTCCACATTTTAATTTATGCATCAGGTCTGCGCTGAGCAAAGGGAGTGCTGAGGAGATGGGGTTGAAGAAACCAATCACTGCAAATATCTGTTCCTGTGCCCACATCGTGCCAGCCGGGTTCTCGCTCTCCTGCTTTGTCACCCACCTCAGGCTGCTGTTTTGGTGGTGCCTGGCATAACGCAACCATCCAAAAACGAATTGCGGCCATCCTGAACGCTTGCACCGTGGCTCATATCCTCAAAGGTGTTTAGGTGTCTACTCATTGCGATGTGGCGGGGTGTCTCCACACCATCCGGCTGAGTGACACCGCAGCGCCCGAAGCCAGGCTCACCTGGCTCTGCGGGACTCCCCCGAACAGGGCGCACCAGGTGGTGCAAAGCCACTGTAGTGGATCCGATGCCATCTGCCCTCCTGGCCATGAGCACGGAAGCTCTTGGATGCGCCAGCAAGTCCTGGCTGCCAGAGCAATCCCTCGGTGCCGCTGACAGCTTGTATGAGGGACAGGACCGTGTCCAGATGGCCCCAGATTTTGAAGAACTGCACTGAGAGATCAAAACTGAACTCACCCCTCCCATGTCGGCGGTGGGGGCTGACAGCGCTTTCTTCTCCCATGTTCCCCGTATCCTACTCCCATCGTCTGCCATCCCTGACAATATCACCACTGACAATGCCACCCCATCACCACGCGGGCTGGCAGCCATCGCCGGCCCCCCTACCTGCACCGCCTGTCACCCTCCCTCCGCCGCCCTTTGGAGGTCCAGCCTGGTCTGCCGTGTGCCCCTTTCTCCTCCTTTCTGCTTCTCTTTCCTCACCGCAGCTTCCCATCTGTCACCCATCCCAAAAACCAAGTGACAAATCGCTTTTCTCAGCATCTTGTGCCTACCTTCCAGACATCCTTTACACCCCTTTTTTCCATCCTACAGAAAGGTCATACTTCTTAACCTCACTTCCCAGATGCCCAGATGCTTTCTTTTTTTTTAAATATCATTCTTTCTTACTATAGCTCCGTTTCTTTTTTACCAATTATGCCATCTTGGATCATCTGTTTAGCCACATCTTCTACAACTGACTTTTTTTCCTCCATTCCCCCTCTCCTCCCTTCATGGCACTCCTTCAGCATAAGAGTGGTCAATAGTTCCTCTTTTCCATCACTTAAGAAATGTTCCTGAGGTGGGAACTACAAAAAAATTGTCAAGATCATAACAAGTAGGTCAAATGTAGTAGACAATCTGTCTCATAATTTCTCATTTCATTTAAAATGGCCACTGGATACAAAGTATGTAACAACTGTGTTAGATGATGGTGATGCACCAGTTCCTTCACCCTTTGAAATGTATCCTGTAAACACTTTTGGCTTCAAGGAGCACTTGCAGTGATGTGGATGGACACCATTTAACATGGCACATGCAAAAAAAAACCACACCCAAGCAAACAAACAAACAAAAAAAACCCTTTCCTATTTACTAAGATTTGGTTTCATTTGGGATAGAATTACTGACAAGACTAAGGAGATTGCATCCCTCTTCCCTCACTAGCAAACAAACCATGGGTTCTCAAGAGAAGAAACACAACCCCATCTCGATAATGGTACTATTCAGGCCCATTTGTGAAGAAAACCTGCTCTGTGCTGCAAAACCAGCCCTTCTTGCTAATTAATCTCTTTGCTCCGGGAAATATAAGTGTTTCTTCCTAATTCTTCTTTTGTCTGCCCCAGGTACACCACGAGCTCTTGCTTATCCTCTCCCTCCCCTTCTCACCAGTCTCCTTCTTATCACCAGTGACCACTGATAATCACACGTCGGGCAACATCTTGTCCCTTATCCCGAAGTCTCAAATAGACCAGTTCTTTTTCTTTTATATTTTACTCTCACCACGGTGCACTGGCGGTACCGTGCGCCGGCTGATCATCAGCTCAGTTTGCCTTGCCACCCAGCTTGCTTAGAGTAGTCTTGATTGGGTTACATCCGAACAGCACTTCAACTGTCTTAGCATCGGGGAGCTCACCGGAGCCCCTGTGGTTGTTACCCTGTGACTATCACTTAGGAAAGTCCAAGGCTGTATTTCTTCTGCGTTATGAAATAATGACTAACTGGAGCTCTGAACCCAAATCAGCAAAAACCTTTCAAATATTTGCAAGTGTTCTGCCATTTGCCCCTCTGCAGTCACCGTTCTTGGCTGAAAGCATCGCTGACCTTTGGGGGGGAGGGAGAAATCATCCTAACACAGCAGCCGGAGCCACAACCCTTCTCTGAGTGCAGACTCTGAAGCAAAATCTGCTCTGCAACATATGGAGAGAGGTTATGGAATATTTCTAAATGCTGCAGAGGAAAGAGGCACCCCCCTTTTCCCAGGTGTGATTTCCAGAGACACACATAAACACCTTTTTCTGTTTCTCTGTATTTCAACATATGTCTCTGTGCAGATACGTGTGCCTGCGAGGAAACATGTTCAGATTGCAAAGATTTACAAGAGGCAAGAGCCAGACACTAGGAATTCTTACCAGAATGCAAGAGTCCAGAGCGACACAAAAATATCAGAATCAATTGAACTACTTCTGAAGAAAATCTAAAAATGCTAGAGACAAGGGAGACCCAAAAAATGTCAATACTTTAATATCTAAGCCAACTCTCCTTATTCTATATCAGCTGGTGGTCCCCAATCCACAGTCCTCTGACGTTTCCTGTGGCAAAGGAAAATTAAAAAAAAAAAAAAATTTGAAATTGAGACTGGCAGGCAGAGAAAAATAAAATGTTGCTTGTGGCACATTACTTGGTGTGCGAGAGTGTTGTGCCAGGCCAATGACCTTGAGAGAGGCTCATTCTGCTCATTCACATTCCTTCAAGCAGCAGTTTTCAGCCTTTGGCCAGGAGAGACCTTGTGGTCCATGAGGCAACCTCCAAGTGACCGGGAGAGGTAACACGCAACGGGCAGGTCTGCGGTCAGCGAGAAAAATGGCAGGGGCTGGAAAAGTGAAATGGATTGAAAAATCTTGCCTTATGGGAAGAAATTAATTTAACTCTTTACTTCTAGTTCCATCGCTAAGCCAGAAACTCAGCTGGCAAACCTACCTTTTATCCCATTAGTTTGAAATGCAATCAAGATGCCACAGTTAATAACTTGTCTCCTATGGTTTTTGGGGCACACAGATAAAGACCAGTTGGTGGGTCGGGAGCGGCTTCAATCTATCCTCACTGGCAGCCTCGGGAAGCTGTAGTCACTAGCGTGCATCTAGACGGCCACGCATGAACCAAAGAGAAAACAGTTCTGCAAAGACACCAGAAGATTCCTCTCCACTCCCTGCTCCAGGCCAGTGATGGAGTTAATCAGTAAGAGCAGAGCTGGTTTCATTTGCCGCAGGCTGGTTGACGTGCTAGTCCCCGATGAAACCCATGACCATGATGGACCAGAGAGTGATACGCAGCTGGGGTCTGCAAGGGACATCATTTTAACAGAACAGATGAGAACGGGGATAATCTCTCCCTTTGCCTCCAGCTTCCCCTTCTTTCCTTTTGGATACGTCTATTAAAAGCGAAAGATGTGTTATGCATATAAGTAGATGCTTGGCTGGCACAAACCATCACAGGATTTTTGAGAAACTTATGATAATCTTCAGGACCTAGCCATCAAGCTCTTTGTAAAGCATTCAAGCCAATAGCTCATACAAATCTTCTTTCTAATTTAATCCAGACTAGTTGAGACTAGGATACATTTAGATGAATGAAAATGTGGCTGAAGAGCCATCAGCAAAGGCAAGGAGTAGGAGGAGTAAATTACCAGACCTGGGGCCAGTGGTCCCTGGAGAAAGGCTGGATTCTCCATGAGCTTCCTTTTAAAGCCTTATTTTGTGCAGGGGAAGGCTCTCATCTCCCATGATACCAGTTCTGGCACAGATTGATGGTCTCTTTCCGTAGCAACACCTGACCCTTTCCTCTCCTTGCTGTGATTATACATACCTACATACATATATATACATATATATACACATATAGGTATATTCCCTGTCTAGGGAAAAGATGGACAGATGACAATTTTCTGTGGCGTCAGCACAATTTAATGAAAGGAAGGCTTAAAAAAAATAGAACGAGCTCAAATACTACTTCCAAAAAAAGAAATATGGGGAGTCACAGGATCCACAGCCATGTCAACAGCACAACAAGCTGTTACCAGTAGCTTCAGATGGGATCCTGCTTCCAGAAGAGACTGTACTACGACAACAACAAGTATGGGATAAACGTGGGTGACAGCACTTTGGAAACAGGCCACTGCTGGGGCAGCTGCAAGGAGCTTGCAGGGACTGTTCAGGAAAAGGCAGTTGTCTACACCGAAGCAACGGTCCTCTCGCAGGCAATACTATAAAGTTGGTCTGCAAATGCCTGGCTAAAATCCCAACTGTGCTTGCACCACCTCTGGTCACTGCTTTTCACATGAAAAGCACATAAGTTGTCTTAGAAGCAGAAACGTCTTTCACGGCATTGTTCAACCCACGGTGTGTGAGATGGGTTGGGTAGAGCTCAGCCTCCTGACACCTCTTGCAAGGGGGAAAGTACAACTAAAAGCCAGAGAGACCTGCACCTAGAAAAACATAGTACCTGGGAATGGAGTAAATAGGAGCTGGAGAGGAATTCCTTCCCAGGGAAGACTGCAGAAGTAATATTGTATTTACAAGAAAGACAAGTTTGCACAAAGAACTGAGGACTTCAGTTTGCAAGAACTCAATCTGTCCACAAAACCCACCTATAACCAAAGGGGAAAATGTGATCAGGTCCGGGAACATACTGTAAAACCCTGCTAATTAAACAGCTAAAAAGCTGATGATAAAAATCCCATGAAGCAAGGGATAACATCTCTTGATAAAGCAACCAGCACATGGGCATGCCACCCAGCACCAAGCCACAGAAGGATGCAGGTGATGGGCAATACTGAGATGTTCTTAATGTCAGAAAGAATAAGTCCATGCCTGGTCCAGCACATTGAAAGGGCAGGGAAGAGTTTGGAGGAGGTGAATCCTACAGGACAAGCTCAGGGTAAAAGCGGATCCCCTGACCATGTTAACAGAGAAACAAAACAGATTTTTTAGCCCTGGTAAAGCTGCTGAATTAAAAAACAATAGCTGGCATAGGAGGACATCATCGTATTTAAGAAATCCAGCATAGAATGGATCCGCAGCCTGGAGATAAGGGAACTTGCAGGTAAATTGAAGGCTGGCAATGACCCAAAACCGCTAAAGAGTGCACTGAAAAGCATCGAGTGCGTGCTACCGATACTCCAGTGCTCTGATGTGAAGAAAAGGTATTACCCAGGGAAAAAAAAAAAATCGTTCCTGGGGGCCAATAGATTAGGTAGCCTGTTTGTTCCAGCTGTGAGGAGCAGGAGGCAGCCTATCAACATACCGAAATATCATAGCATCTCTCATTAGAGCTGATGAATTTTTTTCTTTTTTTTCTCTGATGAAACAGATGTCCAATTCATTGCATCTGAAACATGTTGTTTCATCCCCAAAGATCTGCGCTCCTCACCCTGGGGCAGTCCCCTGCTGAGGCTGGCCCGCAGCTCAGCGCCCGGCCAGCTCAGGGGCCTTGGGGCCGTCGGTCGGGAAGGATTCGCAGGTTCACGGCCCCAGAGCAAAGCCGACAGGCGTGTTTCAGGGGAAGATGAAACAAAGGGGGTTGAAATTCCCAATTTGTTAACCTTATGGACCCGCCGAGGCTGCTCACAGCCATAGGAGTTAAAAAGGATGGGGAGAGGGGAGAAAAAAAAAAAAAAGACAGTGCATTCCTTGCTTGATATTATTATCCGGGGGCCAGCGTGGGCTGGGGACCACTGAGGCAGAACAAAGAGGCAACACAGACGTCAGTGTGCTCAGACGGAGGGTCCCACTTGCTGAATGAATCAAAAACTTTTGACTTTTTAATCCCGAACTCAGTCAGAAGATTATTAGACCAATGACCGCTGGGCCTAAACCAACAGCGAGCCCCTGACGGACAGTTTCTACAGATTATGCTAATAAAATACAGGATTTCTTTGAAGCCGAAGCACGTTTCTGCTCTTGCCATACACAAACCATGCCGGAGAACCACACGTGATGCTTTCCTAGCCCCACTCCTCTGGCACCCATGTGTATCTCTGATGAAATACGGTCCCACTAAAGTCACAGGCAAATCACGTTCAGCTCCGTTTGAGCAATACAAATACACTCACATATATATAAATATGTACAAATACGCTCACATATGTACAAAAAGCTGCTTCCACATCTAACAAGAACTAAAGAAACTCCCAGGCAAAGACACCTTCTTCAAATAAGCCTGAAAGAGTGAAAGCAAGAAAGGAACTATTAGCAACAAAGTTTGATGTAGTAAAACTCTCAGTGGAGGGCTGTTATTCTTGCTCAGTGTTTCCACCGAGCTCTGAACCTTGTAGCTGAATTAAGGGTTAGTTTCCAGAAAGATATCTCAACCCGACATTAAAGAATGAAGTGATAATAAACTCACCAGGTCCTTCAAAATAACAGTTCAAGGTATATTTTTCACCTTTAAAATGCTGTTAATGATGCCGTTTTTAAAACTAGATGCTAGAAATCAAGGAGATCAAATTATAGTCCCTATGTCTAGCTGCAATTCTGATCCAGCGTCTCCTTGCTGCGAGTCCTCGCAGACACACCTACTCAGTCTGCGCTGGCCAGATATTTTTATATTCTTTCTTTGTAGCAAGGTGTGAATCAGTGACTGTAGGCAGAACTCAGGAAAGCGGGAGAGATTCCCAGATAATCACCTTAAAAGGCAAAGTTGCTTTTTAATTTCTCTAAGATTTTCTCCTTTTTATGTAATTTATTGTGCTAAAAACAGGACAGATTTGGCCACCTGGGTGTCAGTAAACTTTCTCGGCGTCCACATCGAGCTGATTTATTCCCTCTTGGAGAAGACTTCTTTACAGGGAAGAGTATGCCCGGATTTACAGTAGGGTAAATGGGAACAAAATCAGAGTTCTCATGAGGGCAAAAGAAGCGTTGGGTCATCGTGGTAAAACCCCGCCGGAGTGTGCGGGGAGAGAGCATGGCTGCCCGCCGACCCCTCCGCGCCCCTCCGCGCCGCTCCGCGCAGCCGAAGCCCCTTCCTGAGGGCGAGCGCTTGCCGCGTAAATGCTCCGCGCCCCGAGGCGGAGGGAAATGGGGGGGGTGAGCGGGAGCCCGGGGGGTGAGGAGGGGCTGGGAGGG
>NW_010510385.1:23480-24904 GCF_000687285.1 Phaethon lepturus
TGGGAGCTACGACACGGCCTAAGAGTGCAATTAGCTTTATCTTGATGAATTTATAGGCAGCGAGTCCTTGCTGTGCCTTTCAGAAGTCGCAGGGCACCCTGTCCCCATCTGTTCCTTTGTGATTATTACTCACTTTTTCGTTTTCTTTCTTTTTTTTTTTTTTTTAATAGTAATCGTTGACCTGATATATGTGACTGGGGGGAAAGGAGAAGATGTGGTTCCAACAACGTCAATCAAAACTCTTCGTCAAACCCTCCCCACATGAACACTTTCTATCTCCCAGCGGTACTGGCAAGATGTTCTTAGCCAAATACATGATTCTATTAATGAGCACTTATATTTGCTAAGGAATGCAAATTCTTTCTCTCCGTGTGTTATTAGCTGTATCAGAATGTTTGTCCTTTCAGTCCTCTTTGAAGTTGAAGGAGGAAAGGCTGTTTTGTGGCATTGAGAAGGCAAAAATAAAGAGAGAGAGGGAAAAAACACTTCTAACTCCTCCGGGTTTTTATTTGTTCTCTTGCCAAAAACGCCAAAGGTAGCAAAAGTTACAGAAATTATTTAAAATGTGTGGGATTTTTCCTCCAAATTAGATTTTTTTTTCCAACTGATCGTCCCCTTTTAATAATAATGGGATCTAAATGAACAGCCTGCTTTGAATTGACTTTATAAAATAATCTCTCTGATGCTCTAGAGAATCTATTACGAGTTGGAAGGAAATAAATCCAACTGCTTCCCCAAGAACGAGAACGGCTGTTTTCAGCGCTTTAGGCTATAAGCGAACACCCTCTCCCTCTCCTCCGCGGCAGCGCAGTTTCTGGCTGATGCTGCGCCGCGGCCGAGCATCACCCGGGCGTGGGGCCGAGCCCCGGTGCCCGTTTCAGCCCGGAATTCCCGGTGGGATGCGCGGAGTTTGCTCGAGGATCGGTGGGACCGCTGCTCCGGTTGCTCCGGGTTTGCAGGGGAGCCGCGGAGAGCCCGTGCGGAGGGACTTCCGCACCGCTGCGCGCGGGGTTGGTCCTCACCCACCCGCGGGGCAGAAACGAGTGGGAGCTCAACGCACTGAAGTTTTTGTGCCGGAGAAAAGCGGGGGGGGGGGGCCTCGGCGCCGGCTAAACTTTTGTCATGTATCACTTTTCCTCCCGAAAGGTGTTATAACAGCAATTCAATTACAGTAAATAGTGTACATCATCCTCACAGCTGGAAAATTCTGTAACTAGCTGTGACCAAACGTTGTAAAAAAGCTTATCCGGCAGTACTTGTTTTGTTGCTGACCACAGGTTAATTAATTTCAAGGAGCTTAGTATATCTAAACAGAAACACACTGAGATGCTGGCAAGAAATCATAAAATACAAAACGTGGAATTAGGAAGATCATGTGAAATCTCCGCAGCGCTATTTGGTGCCTGGGAATAATCCTGGCGGTG
>NW_010510386.1:0-219 GCF_000687285.1 Phaethon lepturus
CTGAAGGGCTTCAGAGAGGGAAATGATGGGAACGCAGGTGGAATCGCTGCCTGCGCCAATCGCTCCTGGCCAAAATAACCTTCGAAGTAATTTCCATGGTAAGCACCAAAGCCCACACCGAACTGGCGCCGTCACCTCTGCCCCCACCCTGCCCCACGCTCGGCCCGAGGAGAGGGGTCTCTCCAAAGCGGGGTCTTCTGGCGGGGCGCGCCTACCACC
>NW_010510386.1:637-838 GCF_000687285.1 Phaethon lepturus
CGCGGCGCCGGGAGCCCGCCTTGGCCCTGCTCCTCTCAGCACCCCTCCTGCCTCCAGCGCAGGGTTCGTGCAGGCAAAGCCCCTTGGTTTTCCAACCATTACTCGTCCTAAGTGGAAACGCAGCTCTTCAGCCAAACCACCCGAGGTTCCTGGAAAAATCCTGGTGTTTCAGGCCAGACTGATGAAAGGAGGAGAATATCC
>NW_010510387.1:0-239 GCF_000687285.1 Phaethon lepturus
CGTGAGCGGCCAGCCGCGCTGCCCCTGCCCTGCCCACGGCTCAGGCCACCGTCCCCGGGCTCCAGCACAGCAAGAGGCAAGCCCAAGCTTCCTCAAGCGGCACACGCCGCTCTCTTGCCAGTAGCGCTTGCAGTAAGCACCATGCAAGCTGCGTGAAGCCGCGCTCCCCTGCTCTCCCGCGCACGCTCCAGGGCGGGGCACACGGCGGCGGCCCCCGGGCGGCACCCGGCCTCGGCCGT
>NW_010510387.1:293-10221 GCF_000687285.1 Phaethon lepturus
CCCCAGGGCGTCACACGGCCTGCGCAGTGCCCACCGCCGGGGCTGACGGGAGAAGGGATGCGCCGTCTTGGCTCTCGGAGCTCCATGCTGGAAATTGGGAATGGAGGAACGACACAAACGTGCCCTCCCCCAGCTCACCTGAGAGCAGCAAGGAACAAGAAATGGGAAGAGTCCCGAGTTCTTTCTCTGGGCGCTCTTTGGACTAGGACCTCACTTCTGAGTCTTTAGGTGCCACCAGGGGCCCATTAAATGACAACTGGGCATCAAAGGGCACAGCTCTGCCAGCACCTTTCACCATGCCGTCACTTGTGTGCAGAGGCTGCTGAGCGCGGAGGCAGAGGCACTCTGCTCTGACGCCTGCGACCGTGAGCCAGGAGCTCGGGGGAAGGTAGGACAGGCTGTTCTGAGCCCAGAGACGGGGCCTGCTGAAGGTTGTAGGACAGTGCAGAGAGCTGGGAAGGTCAGTTAGTCTTTTGAGGTCAGGGCAAAATGCTCTAACGGTGAACAGCAAGAATGACTGCAGTTCTGGCTGCAGAAGTGTGAGCAGAGAGAAAAGGGGAATTACGAAGTGAGAGAAAGAAAGGCAGTTTTGAAGCAGGAAGGAGGCCTTACACTGAGAACCACAAAAGGGAATATACTTCCAGGGTTTTCATAGCTGCCTGGCTTTTTCCCAAATCCATCCTGTCTTTTACTGGGATAATGTCTTGTACATAGTTTGGGAGAGCAAAAAAATAAACAAGCCCAGCAAAAGTGAAATTTGCTCTCATCTGACCCTGACAGGCTGATACGGGAACTCTCGGTACGAAAGGCAATGCCCTTGGGGCGGTGGCCGGTTCATAGGTGAGCGTTGTGCTTTCGGCGTGGGGCCGGCTCAGGGCTTGGTCTGCGGTTGCACCTTGCGCTGCGACAAAACCCAAAGCCTCAGAGCAGCAGCTTCATCCTTCTGTTACCCAGGCAGCAGCCGGGGTTCCCCATCTTGTCGTCCCCCCAAAACACATGCACACACGCACACACTGCTCCCCCACGTCAGGGGGGGCTCCTTTTCCAGCAGTGGCGTACCCGCAGAGGTGGGCCCTATTCTCACATGGAGGAATTTATATGCAGTGAAGAAGAGAAAAGCTGTGACTTTTAGGAAATGGTAAATGTATAGCAGCGGGAGCAATGGTCTCATCAGTGATACCCTCCCGTTGCTTAGATCTTCAGCTTTGTCCCCCCATAATGAGGTAAAACAGTGACAATGGCCGCAGCTTTCTGGAGTGGATTCTCATAATCTGCTTAAAGTGAATAGTCAAGAATCCAGAAAATCGTTCGTTAAACCTAGCACAGCTTCCTCCAGGTCAGTCTGAGATGCTTCTCAGGTGAGAACAGCTTCAGCCCCTCACTGTTTGTCTCTTCAGGCCTTTCCCCGAAGTGCACCCCGAGCTGACTGCTGTGCTTTGAAGGCATCCATCCAGAGCTGGAATGGACGGGTCTTCCCTTGTTGCTTCAGTTGGGTCCGCATCATCTTCCAACCTGACACATGTGCCTTGGTTTCCATTCATGTCTGCTTGCCTTTGGCGTCCAGGGATTTGTTGATTTTCCTCTCCCTGCTAGACTATGTAGAACGTTTCCTAGTTGGTGTTTTCTGTGCGTGACGGTGTTCCCTGACCACGGGCAAGTCCCTTCCTAACCTTCCTCTGTGATGTGCCGGCTCTGCGGGTCAGGCCAGGGTTGGACCAGTGCTGCCAGGCTCTCTTGGGCTGGGTCATGGCTCTCCTGACAGCTGGCGGTGACACACGCAGGCTGCTTCCAGCGCCCACCCCAGCCTGAAAGCCTGCCGGGCACCTCAGCCCCGCAGCAGGTCAGGAGTTACTGCCCAGCGCCATGGCGTGCAGGCGGTCACGGCTTAAGTGACTTTATATGTTACTCCGTTTTTTAAAAGTAATTGTCTACAACAGTACTGTAAAGCTTTCTCCCACTTGTAGCTCCCATGCTCATGGAGCCTCTGGCCACATCACTACACTGCTGTCCTGTAGTCCTAAGGGTGATCTACAAACTTTGCTGGTCCTACGTGATCTGTCATCAGGGTGTATTAAAAACGTGCGTTGTTAAGTGAGGGTCTCTTGCTGAGCATCCGAATAGCAGCATGGAGCTGGTGCGATTCACACCGTTGGTTTGCCACGTGTTCACTACTTGCTGCTTAAGCTGTAGGAATCAGCTTTCCCATCTCTTTGTCATCCATCTCAAGGAAGGTGCCGAGTCTGTGCTAGTTCTAGGACTTCTTCCCTTGTCTGCTCTTGAAATAAGCAGAAGGAAGTCGGATCCCAAGCAGACTGAGAAAATCTAGAAGGATTCACTTCTTAGAGGTAGAAACTAAAATCTCTCCCCTCACTTTTTCTGCAAAAAGAAAAGGTTTCCATTGTAGCATGGTGTGGCATGGGTGCTGGAGCCGCTGGCTCTGACTGGTCGCCAGTGTAGAGGTGTGTCAGGGGTACACGTGCCTTCAGGCAGCGAGGTTGCCTGCTGTAGACTCTTTCACTGTATCTTCCACTTCTCGAGTGTTGGCAGGTCTGCGCTCAGCTGGGGACGGAAGTCTTGGTGTGCTGCCTGCGTGTGGCCGACAGCTCCAGCAGCGCGTGGGGGTGCCTTGGGGTCCTTGGCATTCCCCTCGCCAGACAATTGCAAGCGGGTTGGTCGTGGTTTGTTGTTTTATCGGAGGTTAGACCCGCGGTGAGACTTGAGCGGAACACAGCGTTCTCCGACTCTGAAGACACTTGGCACGAGGGAGCTGTGTTTGTTCCACAGCCGACGCTCCTCAGAAAGGACACTGGGGCAGGCAAGCTTGGGCTCTCCTGCCAGCTGCCCCTCTCTGGGGGAAAAGTCGGCCGTCCTTGGTCCAGACTGCGGTGCAGCAGCTGGGCGTCAGAGGCATGGGAGAGGGATTATTAATACTGAGGAATTCTTTCAGAGCAAGAAGTAAGACTTCAGTCTGGACATGTTTTTCAGAGAAAAAATACCAGCATTGGAGAGTAGAAGTGGCTTGTCGGTTTTCATTGTGGAAACAGGTTAATAGCAGACAGTCAGATATTTTGTAGTAGGGTCCCATTTCATTTAATAGATTTATTCATTGTATGAAAACAGTGATTAATGAGAATTCATGATTTGTTGAAAACATGAAGTTTTGGGGGACATTGAACTTAAAGCGGACAGTGAAGAACTAGAAGGAAACTAGACAAGCTAAATGAGTGACCTGCGCGATAGCAGAGAAACTTTGGTGCTAATAAATGTAGAGAGATGGGCAGCTGAGGGCAAAAGCTAAATTCTGCAAGCAGAAGAGCACGGTCCCCGTGAGTTGTGGCCATCTGATGCCAGCAATGTTCCTGATGCCTCCAGTGTTCCCTGCACCATAGGCAGTGGGGAGAGAAAGCTGATACTGAAATGGTGGGGGCTGGCAAGGAAAGCTGAGCATTGATGGTGCTGCAGGAATATGTTGCTGTTTGCTTGCTGCATCTGCACCAGAGAAGGTTGAGGACACTGAATGAAAGGTCTGCAGGAAGGTCTGTAGAAAGGTCCATCAGCTCAAGCACTCCCTGCATAAAGCCTTGCAGAGGACTCTGCGTCTGGGCAGCCTCAGCAAAAAAGAATGACCTGGAATAATGGGCTTCTGCACGTCGTTTCTCATCAGGGCATTTGCTGTTGGCTGATCGCAGGTCTGTGCTGGTCCCCCACAGCCTGAATTCACAGACTCACAGCATGGTTGAGGTTGGCAGGGACCTCTGGAGATCAGCTCGTCCTCCCCCCTACTCAAGGAGGGCCACCTAGACCAGCATGCCCAGGACATTGTCCCGTCAGGTTTTTAATATCTCCGAGGATGGGGACTGCACCACCTCTCTGGGCAACCTGCGCCAGTGCTTTGGTCACCCTCACAGGGAACAAGGGATTTCGTATGTTCAGACGGAATTTCCTGTGCTTCGGTCTGTGCCCGTTGCCTCTTGGCCGGTCATGGGCACCACTGAGAAGAGTCTGGCTCCATCTTCTTTACCCTGTCAGGTATTATGCACACTGATGAGGTCCCCTTGAACCTTCTCCTCTCTTCTCCGGGCTGAACAGTCCCAGCCCTCTCAGTCTCTGCTCCTGTGTCAGATGCTCCAATACCTTAATCACCTTTGTGACCCTTCACTGGAGTCTCTCCAGTAAGTCCCTGTCCTCTTGTACTGAGGAGCCCAGTACTGGACACCGTACTCCAGGTGTGCTCGGCATAGAGGAAGGACCACCTCCCTCAACCTGTGGGCAATGCTGTCCCTAATGCAGCCCAGGACACAGTCAGCCTTTTTCACTGCAGGGGCACGTTGCTGGCTCACATTCAACTTGGTGTCTGTCAGCTCCTCCAGGTCCTTCTCTGCAAAGCTGCTTTCCAGCTGGTCAGCCCCAGCATATAATGGTGGGTGGGGTTGTTCCCACCTCCTCAGGTGCAGGACTTTGCATTTCCCTTTGTTGAACTCTGTGAGATTGCTTTTGGCCCGTTCCTGCAGTCGGTGGGCGACGCTCTGAGGGGCAGCACGCCCATTTGGTGTATCAGCCACTCCTCCGTTTTGTGTCAGCTGCACAAAACGTTTGTCATCTCCACTCGCTGAAGATACTCTGCCCCCTCGCCCAGGTAATTAATGAAGACATGAAGAGGTATTGACCCCAGTACCAAGCCCAGGGCGTTGTGTACACCAGAAGTCACTAGTGTAGCAGACCTCCAGCTGGACTTCGTGCTGCTGACCACAGCCCTTAAAACCCAGCAGTTCAGCCAGTTCCCAGCCAACCTCACCTTCCACTTGTCTTGTCCATACTTCACCAGTTTGCCAGTGAGGGTGTTATGGGAGATGTTTTGAAAGTCTTGCTGAAGTCAGGATAAACAAAAGCCATTGCTTGCCCCTCACCCACCAACCCAGTGCTTTGGCGGTGGAAGGCTGCTGGGTTGGTCAGGCATGATTCCCCTTTGTAAAGCCATGCTGTCTACTCCCAGTCACCTTCTTGTCCTCAGTATGTTTGGAGATGGTTTCCAGGATGATTTGCTTCATTATCTTCCCAGGGATTGATGTTGGCCAGCCTGTCGTTCCCTGGGTCCTCCTCCTTGAAGACAGGACTTCTGTGGTGTTACAGCAACCACTTTGCTGAGCACCTGGACAGTGGCTGCAAGCCAAGACAGGCATCAAGAGTGGGCTGCCCCTTGCCAAATACTAAGCTTAGAGTAAGCATGTTGATTGCCGTAACAACTCAATGGGCTGTGGAAGGAAAAGAAGAGGAATTGCCTTCTGGATGCTGAGCGTCCTCCTCGCTGATGGCCGAGGGAGCTGAGCCCCGGCACGGGCGAGGTGCGGCAGCTTTGCTGGAGACCCAGTGCAAGGTGAAGCCCCCGGAGATACCCCCGTTAGCTTCCTTCTGCCTGAGTGCCTCATGGCTCGCCCTCCCCACCACACTGCAGGGTGTCTGGAAGGCTTTCCAGCCTGGTGCCACACGGGCTGTTTTCCCAAACACCAAGTTAGTAGTAGCCAAAAGGTTGTCCACTCTTTTGGCATTCTTACTGGCCACCTTCCTGAAGGGAACAGAGCTGCAGTCTGGTCCAAAGGAGCCATCCTTCTCAGAAGAGGTGCCCTACTTCTGAGTTCTCCCCAAAATGTGTATCTTTCCAATGGAAATGTCACTGGGGCAGAATCGGAAGATCTGGGAAGCTTACCCGGGATTCTAGCGGCAAACTAGTCTGAACGGCGGCACCGCTGCTGCAGCAGACCTGTTTCATGCATGGAGGTACAAGTTGATTATGCTTGTGCAGTACATCAGTTGCTTTTGGAAAATGCCAGTGTTACTGCTTGTGCACAATGCAGTTGTTGTGCCCCTTCATAAAGTCTCTGACCCCTGTGAAAGCTCTTTCGGGAAACATTAGATCAGTTGCACATGTTCAATACTGCTGAGCTGTCTGTGCGTTCTAAGTAAGTCCAACATGTGCCAAGGACACGAGAGCTGTGCCTGAGGTAGCTGATCTTTGCAGACCATGATCCATAGGACCAAGCTGCTCAATTTGTAGGACTTCATGCATAAGCACTGCCCATAGGTTCTGCATCTACTTCTGCTCAGGAGACTCCACACAGAAGTGTAGCAGCCCTTAGAGTTACAAAATCTAACAGTTCTCTCCTGGTTTGCTCATTCTTGTGTTCATCTGAGGAGGAAATCTTCCAGGGACTCTTCAGTATCATCAGGCCCTGCAGACGCTGGTGGAGTGGCATCGCCTTCAGGAGGGACAGTGCATTAGGTACACTTGACTGTTTGTGTCAGTTTTGCAGGTGTTCCTTCTCAGCATCCCTTTGTTTGTCTACTGTGAAAGAGGAGAATTCAGAAGTGCCAGAATTATCTTCCCTAATGAACGTGCTGGCTGCACTGGTGGAGTCCTAAGAAAAATGACAGCAGGAAGTTAGGCTGCCTTCAGTAAAAAACCTTGTTCTCAGTAGTTCTTCAGATAAGCCTCACACGCTGTTGGGCACCCTTTTCTCTGTGGCGTTTCTTTATGGGGACAAGCTTATCCGCCCTTTGGATTCTTTTGCTGAGAGCCAGGAGCAAACTTCCTGCCGAAGTTCAGGAGTTGAGGGCTGGCAAATGGTCCCTGGGAGCAGCCCACCAGTCTCCCAGCCCTGTCTGCCGCGGGTGCCATGCAGGCTGTTGGAGCGGGGTGGCTGCACTGCTGCCTCTCGTCCGGGGGCTTCGCTGTGGGGCCGAGCGTGCGGCTCGGGGAGAGAGGGACTTTGCTGGCTCCTTCGTGACGAGCTTGGCTTGGCCCCCTGGTCAGTGGGGCTTCTTCAAGGTTCTGTGAAGCTTTTTGAAACAGGCCCGTAGCCCTTCACCAGCCATCCACCAAAAGAAAACTCATCTGAGCGGAGTCTGTCAGCCAGGGCTGGGGCGCGGGCGGGGAGGCGAAGTGCTGCTTTCCCCGGGACACCGTCCTCCTTGCACAGCGTCCGGCTCGGGCCCCTCGGTTTGTGTCCTTTTTGGCAGCTGTGTTATTTCCATGGTGACGTGCAGCACAAGTGCTTCTGGTTTTTGTTTTGGGGGCTATCCAGAGGGACTTGCCTTCCTCTCTGTACTCCTCCCCTTTGTCCCCCCTTTTCAGGGACGGTTCTCATGAGACAATTCTGGAAGACAAAGTCCTTTCAAAATGGGAGCTGTAGAGGTGTCGTGTCGTCTGGGCATGCACCATTCTAGGCAGGAAGCCTCAAAGTGTCCGTCTGCATTTCAGGCAAAGAGAGAGAGCATTAGCCTCCAAGCCTGGCCCTAAAGCACAGCCTGGCCATGGCCACAGCGAGCGCCGAGCTCTGCGTCAGAGCCCTTGGGTGCACCGCGCACGGATGGAGAATCACGAGAGCAGTCTCGTGTCTCGCTCATCAGTCAGCGAAGGTTGTTCATTGCAGGGGGCGAGTCCATCATGCGGCTCTAATGAAGAACGATGGAGACGCTTTTGAAGGCCGGTTCGAAAACACCTGGTAGCCAAGAGCAGGAACAGGAAAGACTTGCTGAGCGAAAGCAAAGCATTTCTCTTTGGAGTGAAGTGCTTTACCTCTGTTGCTGAATCTGTCCTCACCTTTGTTACTCTTGAAATTTGGACTGAGATACAAAGTTCAAAGGAAGAATCCTCATCCATTAGTGACTCATTCAAGAGAACTGTTTTTTAATACCTTCAGTAAAAGTATTCCCAGAAGGCTTAATTAGCTGCCCTACAAATGCATAATCCCTCTTTTCTTGGTTAGAACTTCCTCTTTCATCAAGCTGGTGTTTCTTTGCTCATGAGGCTGCTTCCCATGAGACCTGTTCTCCCTCTTGGCTGATTCCAGTCTGTTCCATGCATGTCCTGTGATGCACGAGTCAGGCCTTGTCTTCTGCATCTCGAAAGACTATGGCTACACTGCAGAAGCAATCCAGGCAACCGATCTATTGCTACTGCTGGTGCTGACAGACTGCCACCACCGAGCTCTGTGGGACAGGGGTTGAGAGCTGCCAGAACCTGGGTTTCATGCGTTCAGAGAAGACGAGCTGGAAGGCAGCCCTGGAACAGCAATTAGAGCTGCCACGTCCCAACTCACAGAGAAACCTGTGGCCACCAGCAATCCCACCATCTCTGGGCTGCTGGTCTTCCAACGCCCAGCTGGAGCACCACCAGAAATGGAAAGTGAAACATTTCATTTTTCTTACTAAGCTCCCGAGTTAGGCTTGATGTTGCCTAAAGGAGAAGTGGACAACACCGTAGTGCTCATGAAACCTGGGAAGGCTGAAGTCCTCGATAGCAGCATCCTAAAACTAGCAGCACTTGGCCTCAGCCTGGCTGTAGCTGGCTGGTACGCATCTCTGTCAGTGTGTATTCCTCTGCCAAAATGCACGATACGCCAACGTGAACCTGCAATGAAGAACAGTGATGCAGGAAAAAAACCCTCTAAGTGACCATTGTTGCTGTGCATAATGTGCAAGTCCTTAGAAGGGATGCTGTGCTGAGGGGCCGCTTGTGAACGATCGCATCCAGAAAATCTTACCTGGCTTCAGAGCAGGATGAAGTGCCTGTGACCAAATAACTGGACCGATGGCCCATAACGAAGCCAGCTTCCAGAGCTGGACAGGACATCAGAGTGGGGGGCTGTCTGCAACATAGCGCGTGGTTGGCAGAACAGCCCTGCTGAAGGTGTTGAGAGCCAACGGTGCGTTGCACTGAGCAAGCCGGTGCTCTGCAGAGGAGAACAGACCTACAGGTTACATCTGCTGACCAGCCATGCCCAGGAAGGTCTGCTGTGGCACCACTGTCTTGTCATTCCAAGGACCTGCCGGCTGTGGAAGCTTGGGGCACACAGCTGATTTCTCATGTGTGGTTCCAGCAAGCCTGTTCCCCGAGAGCAGGAATTGCTGACTTCCCGGGCCCTGTAAGCCACCAAACTGTGCTGAGAGCCAGGGAGACCTTGCAGCACAGCCGGCTGCGTGATGTGGGTCTCTGTGGGACCTGCAACGCCGCTCCATGCCCCCGGCATCGCAGCGTCTTGGCAGATAATTGTGAATCCCTTCTCAACATGCAGGTGGAAACTAATCTACGTGTTGCGACAGCAGCGCTGAGGTTGCCGTTGTCCGGGCTCTACCGGCATGCCGGTCGTACCCCCATCTCCAGAAGAGACCATACCAGAACACAACTGGACAATAAGGACTCGATTACCCATTTGTGGAGCTTTCCGAATCTTCTGGAGGGAGGCCCGACAGTCATGAATCCTTTTTATCTGCAGCCTAAATTCAATGCTGCAGACAAACTGCAGCACTTGTGGGGCAAGTTTCCGTTGTCTGCGCTCCCATATGAGAGAAGTTCTCCCTCACAGCAGACCTCATCGAGCCTTGCGTGGGAGCCCTCAGCACCCGCCGCACCACAGAAACTGAAGGTCATCCCAGTACAAAGCAGTGCAGAAGATGCCTGGAGTCATGAGCACGTCCTGGCCCTCTGGAATCCTCGGTGCAGCAGCCGTCATTCGTCCCGTAGCAAGATCCATCCGTGTTTGGGTTTGATTTGTTTTCCCAACCATTTCCCAACCATCCCAAGAGGGATCTCCGAACAGTAACTATATGGCTGACCGCATGCCTTAGAGGCAGGGCCATGGCTTTGTCCCTATGCGTTGCTCACACTGCCCGAAGCACGTCCTCGTTTGGCAGCACCACCCAAAATGCCTTGTGGGCTCCCCGCTTCCCCTGAACAGCTATCGATTTGACAGCCAGGTGACCTCTTTTGCTATCCATCCAGTGAGCATGTGTTGGTGACCTGGAGTCCTCAGTACCCTCCAGCTTAAGTCTCTCTTCTCCTTTCGCAGCCTCTGACAGCAGTTTCCCCCTCCGTCGCACCTTCGGCGGGTTAGACAAGCCGTTGACGCACCAGCCGCTCGGTCTGCACCCC
>NW_010510387.1:10252-11120 GCF_000687285.1 Phaethon lepturus
GTCTTGAACACGAGTGACCAGAAGCGCACTCAGAATTTCACAGGCGAGGGTAGCAGCGTCTCCCAGGGCAACGCGAATGCGTCCTTACGTCCGCCAGAAAGACGCACCGTAGATCGTGCAGTGGGGTTTTGCCTTTCCGTGGCCACGCTACATTGGTGCCTTCTGGTCACCCGCCCCGGCCCTGTCAGTACACCCAGAACTTTCTCTCCATCACTTTCAGTAGAGAGCAGAGATCCTTTGCCAGCCCTCTGAGCAGGACGCCGTATTTTGTACTGTCACTTCTTGTTCTGTTTCTTGTACCGCAGCCTTCAAGGTCATTCAGCTCTTCCTTTTCTGTACTGATGGAGCTTCCGAGATGTGATTCATCGTCACGCGTCTTTATAATCCTCTTGCTTTCTGTGCCAAGGTGGCAGGAAAATAAGAATACGAGGAGACGTGTCTAAGTCCACAGATTATGAACAGACCTTCATATTGGTGTTAAGCTCATCTTCTCGGAGCGGTATCTCTAAGAAACTGTTAGTGCTTATTGACCTCCCGAAGCGCGGGTCTCGCGTGGTGTGTGCATTAGTGGCAGCAGGTCTGTGCATCCAGCTATAGCTTTGGACTCCTGTTGCCATCAGCGCGTTTCCAGAGGGACCTTCCGTTCCCGGAGGGACCTGAGATGGGAGGGCAGAGCTTGGGGGCTGGCAGGGAAGCAGAGGTACCTACTGCGCTGGGCGGCACCGTGCAGGCAGCCCCGGGGACTGCTCGTGTGTTCAGCGGCGTCACACCCAGCCTGCAGCCAGGAGGGTGCCGAGGAGCTGCAGTTTGTTGCATTTTATCGGGTAGTCTGGAGGACAAGCAAGCTGCCATTGCTCGACCCAAACGA
>NW_010510387.1:11134-11352 GCF_000687285.1 Phaethon lepturus
GACCACCGTGCCTCTTGGCGCGGGGCTGCGCAGCCCCGAAGCAGCAGACCCTTCCTCCCCGCTCACGCTGAGTCGGGGCGGCAGCACTTCCGCTGCGGGAGCGTCCAGGCCCCTGAGCTGCTGCGGCACGTGGCCCCCGCTGGGAGCTGAGAGCCCACCAGCCTCGGTCAGAGCGCCGTGACCGCAGCCCCAGAGCGCGGTCGGGGTGCTGCGTGGGC
>NW_010510387.1:11889-12213 GCF_000687285.1 Phaethon lepturus
CGGGCCGCGGGCCGGTGGCAGGACCCGAGTGCAGTCAGCGCGGGGAGCCGGGGGGTCACGGTGCGGGGGCCTTAGGTGCCTTAGGTGCAGCTCTGCCGCAGCTTCTTGCTGACCAGCCGAGGCAGGGCAAGGTGCAGGGTCTTCAGCTGCAGCACGTCTTTGTGTGCACCCAGCGGGCTGCAGGGCACGCTCCTCCCTGGTAGGTCCCGATGGGCTTCAGAGCCGTGGTGGCTAGGGCAGGTTTGGCCAGGAACCGGAGATAGTGGAGATACTTGCTCAAACCTCTTCTGCCTCCTCTGGAACAGCCCCGGCAGGGGTTTCGAG
>NW_010510387.1:12279-12505 GCF_000687285.1 Phaethon lepturus
TCCAGCAGCCCCCCGTGTATAGTGTGTGTGTGCTCCGGTGTCTGGGGACCTCCGCCTCACCCCTGCCCTCTGCTCTCTCTCCTCTCTCTCTCGCTGTACCGTTCTTTCTGCAGACTTTTCAGTAGTTTAGGAGAACTCAGCACCATTTCCCAGCGGAGCTCCGGGACCACCTACACAGTCCGACCTGGCAGTCGCTACCCTGTAACCCGACGTACCCCCAGCCCCG
>NW_010510388.1:0-55853 GCF_000687285.1 Phaethon lepturus
CCCCCCCCCAGTTACCCCAATCAATCCACACACCCTAAGCCCGCCCTTCTCGTTCCACGCGCAGCCAGGCTGCCTATTTTTAAGCATAACGTGGTACCCCAGAGTCATGAGCCGTGATTTCAGCTAGAGGCTGAGTGTGTGTTGGCAGCTCCGGGAAGGTAACCCTGCTGCCTCTGCCCATGCTTTGCGCCCAGGTTGGGTGTAGGAAGGCTGTTCTGCCGTTTCTGTGTGTGCCTGTTGCGGTTTGGGGTTTGGCGGTGGGAGCTGTGGGGGGCCCCCCCCCCCCCCCCCCGAATCCCCCCCCCGATATCTCTGCATGGTAGGGTTGGATGGCTGGTGTGTGTGGGACAGCAGGCTGTCAAGGTGACATCGTTTCTTTAAGATGTGTGGGCATATCTGGTCGGTGGAACCCATTTTTAATGTACTACTTCGAGAATGGTGAGGACATAGTCAGGAGACTGGCTGTGCTGATACAAATTAGCTACGTGTAAGTGAGGATAGTAATTACCTTTCCTATAGGCACTCGTACAGATACCATGCTGGAAACCATTTGCCTTGCAATCTAAAAACCAGGTAGACCTGAGTTGAGAAATGCTTTTAGCGTGTACTAAATGAAGTGAGGCAGCATTCCCAAAGAAATAAATATATATGCAGATACAGCTGTGTGCTGGATCAGAAACCGTGTTTTTCAAATGCTATGCAAACCTGAAGTGCTGTAGTGTGAAACAATTGTTTAACATAAGTGAGGAGGAAACTTCTTCAAGCTGTGTAGTCACCTCCTCACTTCATCCAGTGGCACCAGTATCTTTGTCAAAATATTCCTTCTCTCTCTTTGTACTGATGCACAAGATAACAGTATTCAGCAATGGCTGTACAGCAGAGAGCAGCCACTGTATTGGATGTGTCCCCAGCTGCCACCTTTCCTCCTTGGCAGCAAGTTTCCAAAGAGGTGTGAGTGAGGAGGGAGGGAGATAAGCCTCAAGTCACACTTTGCGGAGCTTCCCTTCTGCGCATGGTAAATTTTCTTGCCGAAAGTGGAGAATGGGTGTTCTCCACAGGGCAGCTCATGGTGGGATGGTAGGTGATCCTGAGAGTACACTAACCCCTGCTTGGTGAGGGTGGTGGTGGTTGAACTGGGCCAAAAAGGTGTGGGGACAGCAAGGTAGTCTGGTTCAGTGCTTGGGTTTACTTCATGCCACTATTGATCAAGGTGGGGGGGAAATTCTCTGATTCAAAGGAAAAAATGCAGGCCTTAATCCTGCCCACAGTCTGTTTTGGTCTGAAGTGGACAATGTGAACCTAAGGAATGATTTAATCATGGTGCTACATGAATGTAACTGAAAGGTGGATTTACTGCTGTAATCTTGTCATGGTACTTAATTTAATTTTCATGTGCTTTATTACAACACTGATTCATCAGGTGAGTGGGAGGGAGGCTTGTACAGTACAGGTGGTTTAGTTTCCATTGCTGGGTTAGGTAGTTAGCAAGGTGCTTTCTTGGCTACAGCAGGGGAAAATGGCTCTGTGTTCAATACAGCACTACAGTTTGGAATTTGGGATATCTCTAGGGAAAGGCCATTCCTATAATCTGTAATGGGCAGCGTTTAAAGTCAGTGTGCTGTGTTCAGGAGCAAAACTCAGACTCAACTAATCCATGTTATGTTCATAGATCATAAACATTTTAGTTAATCTGATCTGAATTGGGTTAGACTTGCTTCATGTCCAAGGGACCTGTTAGCTGCTGGAGGCAATAGTGAGATTGTAGGTGGTGCTAGGAGTGAAGGTCTTTTAGGGCTGGATCAGGGGCTTAAGAGGCAAAAATGAGACTGCCCTGAACCGTGTCAGCAGGGTCTTGCTGCTTTCAGAGCCATGGAGCACAGACCTCCCTTTGCAACTGCACAGATTTGTGCTATTTGATCTCCTGTTTTATTTGGGGAAAAAACCTGCATTTAGTGTTTCTTCCCCTGACCTCCCTACCTCTTGGACCATTAATAGCACAGTGTTTTCTCAGCCAGAAATGCTGCTCCTCACGCCTCCACTCCTCAATATGAGATGTCTCTGGCAGCACATTGTAGGAGTTTGTGCATGCCTGCTGTGGTTACTAAGGTACAGGAAACACAAGCAGCAGCTCGGGGAATGGGAACAGACAATCCAAATGCCACATACATTTGGGTTTGGGCAAGAATCATGGTGACCTGCTATGCCAGCCTGTCTCATGTGGGGCTGGGCTTGCTTACTCCTCGTGCAGGCTCCTGAGTCTCATTGCCAGTATTTGTGCTGTGCTTTCCAGAGCACCAAGCTTCTGAGACTGAGCAAACTCCTCCCAGGTGCTGCTGTGTGTGGAGCTCACAGTCCTTCTCATGGAGTAGTGTGGTTGTGCATTTAATTGTACAGCGCTGTGTCTAAATCACAGGTGCTACCCTCATCCCAGCCCCTCCCCACCACTGTGGGTCCTTCTGGCCATGCAACGAAGGAGGAAGGAGACAACCATCCTGAAAAATACCCTTTTGATAAGCAGCTGCTGAGCCTCTGTAGAGGGCTAAGGAGCAGCGTACATCCTGCCCAGACCTTCCTGTCTGCTACTTTATTGCTCCAGAAGACGAGCTGCTGAGAACCCAGATCCCAAGTGGTTCTCTTCACACCTGGCTACACGCTGCCCTGGTTTTGCAATCTCATCTTCCCATTGTACCTGCCTGCCTTCTTCATGTCTTGTCTTCCCTGCCCCCTCCATGGTTATGGGTTACTCTTCAGGAGTGGTTTTCCTGCCTGCAAAATTTACTACCCACATGCTTCTGCTGTGATACTAATTGGACACAGCACATTTTAGCATACTGTATATTTTAAGCCAGCCTTCACTTAGTAGCAGCTCTGAAAATCCTTGTTGAAATTCTTCTGTCCATTGCTACTCTGGAGGTGGTGGGAGAAAAATTAATTCATAGATGGTCTGTCCTGAGCTTGGAACGTGCGATCAGGTGAGCCAGGAAATAGCAAAAACTTCCCAAAATAATGACTGCTGACCAGGAGTATTTTATTGCTGAGGGACACAAAAGCCGAGACTGCTTCAATAATTTCCATTTCTGAGTTATTGGAATACTGTTTCAAGGTGTAGGGGTGTTGTGCTTGTGTCAGGCTCAAGGTACTGTATGTGCATCTGTATAATATGAAAAGATCAGGTGATTAAAGGGGAATATTATGCAAAATTGGAAGCAGCTGACACCAGGCCAGTAAGAGTTAACCCTTAAATGGTTTCTGCCCATCACAAAAGGAGAGTGGTGTGAAAAGTGAATTATTTTTTTAGGTTAGAATAGTCTAGCTACTGTGTGTTGGTTGGGGTTTTTTTGCATGTTTTTTCTTGCAACCTACATAAAAATATGTGGATGTACCCCTTATTCTCTAGTCCCAGATAGTTTTGTGTTGTGTCTGTAGAGCTACAGTTGAAGTTGTGCCACTGTTTCCTTTATGTTCCTTTTGGATTGAAGGATTTATAGCTATGTAAATTGAAAAGGCTCTTTTCTCCTCATTGTTTAATAAACAGCTAGGTGTATACCTAGGCTTTCTTTCTGAAATGTGTCACTGAGGTCTGTGTTATGGGCCAATATCAGAAACCTTATTGTGCTGGTAGCCTTCTTGATAATAGTTTTTGTGTTTGACTTCTTGGGAATTGGCTGTAGGGCTGTGTGAAGTTGAGTGTTTTGGCAACCAGGTTACCATTCGTATGGTTATAGTATCAGTGTAAAATTAACCAACTAAGGGCAAAAGAAATACACACGTTCTTAATAAACTGGGACATGTGCAGCTATCCTTGTCAGGGGAAAAAATACCCAACACCAAGGCTGCCTGCATCATCCTGTCTAATCTGTCATTGAATCAATGTGAAATTGTACCCCCAAGGAATAATGTAATAGCTATTTTGTGTGTATTCCCAATATGAGATGCTACTATAGTAAAGTCCCAAAGGGTATGCTGTCTAAATTCATCAGCAGGGACTAAGATAAAAGCAGACTTGCTGCTTATCTTTATAAGATGCAGAATAGCAGCATTGAGTGATGAAATGTCTAGCTCTGTGTTGAGTGGAAAGCTTGAATGTGAACTTGGTCTGTTTGCATTCTAGCACTTCGAGCACAAAAGCAGTGTCCTGCTAGCTCTCCTTTAGTTTTCTTACTGCAAAAACATGAAATTGCTCTAAACAGCACTTCAATTTCCATGCTATAATGCTGTTTGTTCCAGACAACTGTTTGTGTGTTGTTGCTCCTTCCTACCTTCAATGCTGCAGAGACAGTTTGGCTTTTGTTACCTGTTTGATGCCAGTTAAGAGTGCAAAGCCTATGCTAGCATTGCACTATTCAATTGTTTTGTTCTTTTCTCAGCTTATAATGACAGGGAATTCTCTCCTCACAGCAAATATTTGCCATGTTCCAGTGAGGAGAAGGGAACTCTGCTGCATTATGTGGTGTGGGTAACTGTTACTCACTGTGGGTAATCTTGGCAGAATAAAAAGAACAACTTACTTTTTTTTTTAATCTTTTCTTTTTGCCTTTTTTCTTTTTGGTATGACTTTTCAGCATCAAGAGAGAATCACTTTTATGTAGTAGTGGCAGGTAACCGAGGCTTTTTGACACTTTACCAAACATTGCACAGTTCACTGGGGGAGCTGCTGCTGGCTCATCTGTAAAATCCCTGGAAACTGAATGTGAAATTGCCACTGGAATTAATGCGGGACCAGGGGGAGTTATTCTGGTAAGCTCCTGGCATGGATGCAAATAGATGAGATTCACATTTTATAAGATGAATCTTTCTGCCTTTTCTTGCTGTGTTGCTTTGAAAAGAACCTCACGCAATGCTGCAAACCTGACAATTGTTGATACAGTGAATAATTTTTTTCCCTTTAACCTTACTAAGGAAAGAAATCTCAATTTGCAGATTGTTTCATGACCTTTTCTTTCATATGTGGGTCAAAGAAGGTTCAGATCTGAGCAATATCAGGTTTTTTATATCAAGTTGTAAATCCTTACTTGGATTGTGAAGGCTTTCTGTGAACACTGAATGCACCATACAGATTGCAGCACTAGTGGGCAAGGCAGTAATTTAAGCTGCCTTCCATGGAGCTCTCTGTTATTGTCAATCTAGAGCAGGACACAGGTGTGTTAGGCATGAAATACACAATCTTTGTATTTTTGAATTTGGTTTAAAATAAATTTTCTTCTCTTCATTTTAACATCTGTTAATTTGGCCCAACCTTCTTGTCTTGCTCTGCCTTTGTGACATCTCTCAATGAAGAGGAGCTGTAATTTGTTAAAGAATAGATATAAATGGATTATTTTTTTAATTCAGGTTCAGTGAATGCTGACCAGGTCCCATTTTTTTTTTGACTGATGATCCACCCCAGCTTTGTTGCCTATAATCACTCTGCTTTTACTACCTGAATTTCTCTCTGGACTCCAGGTCATGGGAGGCACATTGGCATACCTGCACTCATTTATTCATACAGCTATGCATTGCAGTAGGCTCAGGGAGCTGTACTTGTGGGCAAGGCTGGAGGCTGTGTAAACCAAGCCCAGACTGTCAGGCATCTAACCGAATTTTTTCCAAGCTGGTATTCAAGTTCTGGCTTGTGGAAACCCTCAGCATAGGTGCTGAAAGCTTTCTTTTCCAAGAGGGTGAGGTATGCTGAGAAGCTGGGAGGATCCCCTAGCCGTGAGCATATCTGAAAAGTGTGGTGTAGGATCTCCTATTCCTGAGTGCCATGAGAAGGTAAGTGGCCAGGGTGTCTGAACATCAGCTTCCTATGCCTTTTTCATCTCCTTTTATGTCTGCTTGGATTACATGTTCTTTGGTGTCAAGGTCTATCTTTTATTGTAAGTTCACACAGTGTCTAATGTGATGTGGCCTTGGCTTCTGCTGGGCTGTTCTGTAATATAAATAATCCCATTGTGTAAGCAAGATACTGAATAACTCCTCTAAATTAACTACAAGAGCGGGTGTAAGAGTGCCGGTTTTATTCTCTTCTCCAAACAGGTGCATCCTCATGAGGAAATAAAAGGTAGGTAGGGACCAAGTGAGAAACATTGAGCAAGAACTGACTGTGACTCAGAAGCAATTTAACCATGATAATCCCTACAGTGCTAAAGATTCCTTTTCCCAGAAATGCACAATATGCTGTTCTCTGCTGTAAAGGTGTTGTCAGCTGACATCATTGTGTTAATATAAGCCTTGCTGTTATCCACAAGATACATGGTTAGCAGAGAGCAGCTGTAGTGCTGGCTGCTAGTTATTGCTAATGTTCTCCCAATTGTTGAACAACAATATAGTAAAGATACTTCCTGCTTAATATTTTATTCTTAGTGGCTGGTATGCTTACATTGTGTTAAAAATAATGTTTCTAATATCATGTCAAGTGTTACCAAGCCAGTGTTTGATTTATTTATGAGAACGTAGAATGACCATTTACCAAGAGCCTCTCTTGGATACCTCTTGTAGATTCTTCTTTTTTGCCGAGTAGCACTGTAGAAATGAATTGCTTTAGACGGACTTACCTTCTAGGAAAAACCTGTGTTTGGGATTTTCACTTCCTTCCATGGTACAGATGTGAATAGGCATGAAATCTATGTCTGCATTTTGTCCTCACAAACGAAATAACTTTGACTGCAGTGGGATTGCCCTAAATAGGGACTTGTTTGTGTAACTCAATGTTTGCAGAACTGGATCTTCCAAGCTTTTACCACTTACCACCATGTATTTATTAGATGGCATGTAAATGCATGTGGCTTCTTACCTGATTTCCTCCTGGCCTCTGTAGTTTGATCGCCTGTGGTGTTTGACATCCTGACCCTCATGAAGACTGTTTTCTTTCCTGTTGACTGCATGGCAGCCAACTGCTTTTTATCCTGTGTGTGTCTCAGAAATCACATTAACAATATGTCACTATCCGGAGAAAACTTTTGCTGAAAGCACATAAAGGCAATAATTTGCCATGTTATTTTGTAAGATGCAATTTTTTTCCTCATATAAAAAATGGAAACTTTGTTGAGGTGAATGAAAGTGGACAGAGAATCAGTGCTCAAATACTGTCTCCGCAATGCGAAAGGGACATTGTGTTCTCATTAATGAGATTCCCCTGTTTTCCCTTGGAGATGTGGTATTGAATTTGGAAATAGAATTTTACCAATTTTCAGCTGAACATCTCGCTTTCCTGCTCACTGAATAGATACAAACCCTTATTGTTTAATAGCTAGATTCATTTTTAACTGATAGATTTTCACAGAGTTAAGATAAAAGCTCTGAAAAAGCAAGTCTTTTTTCTAGACACTATTTAATTTGCCATAATTATATTAAGTGCTAAATTGAAAGGGGCTTTTCTAGTTAAGATGAGGGTAATGAATAGTTGTGTATTATTACCATAGCCACGATGAGGGAAGAAAGAAGAGATTTAAGATTTGCTCCAGACAGAAAGAAAATCTGCATCAATGTGATCCTTAATAATTTAGTTTCCTCTCTATTGCTGACTCCAAGGTTTTGCTAGGAGAGCTTTTTGCCCTTTGTACCTCAGGCATGCAGCAGTTTTTGAAAGGAAACAGCAGGCACTCCAAGTGAAAATGCCTGTGGAGATGGAGTTCACTTCTAAGTCAAACCTGGAGCTACATAAGCAGGGGCACTGCATGGAAAATGCTATTGCAGGAGCTGGCTCTGAAGGCGCTGGATTGTAGCATGGCTCCCTGGAGGCTCTGCTCCCTCCGGGCTTCGCCCACGCTGCAGAGCAAGGTGTAGTTTGCTGCTTGTTTTCTGCCTGTAGCAAGTTGCAACAGCTCAGGTCCTGGGGCTGGCTGGGCTGGTTGAGTGGGTGCACACCAGCTTGCCACACCATGTGCTGGCACCTGCCTCTGTTCTTCCCTGGCTGGAGCTGTGGGCAGCTTGTGCAGATGGTTGCTTCCCTCAGTCTCCCTTGTTTGAGGGCCTGAGCAAATCACCAGGTGTGTGGAGTTGTATATCCTATGTAAAAACTCACCAGCTCTTTGGTTTGCCATGTTTGGTGCAAATGAGAATGGTGTCTTTTATGCTTTTAACGTGGAGCTACTCTAAGCACATCCTGCCTCTCCATGTGGATGAAAGTGATTTATTTGGGACAGGATTTCACCAAGTCTTGAGAAGCTGAAACAGTCAAGGTGAAACCAAAGCACATTCCCTCATTTATTTACCTCTCTACTCTGGGGTCCAAGATGCCACTTCTCATTGCTCTCTACAAGTACCTGAAAGGGGATTGTGGTGGGATGGGTGTTGGTCTCATCTCCCAAGTAACTAGCAATGGGACAAGAGGAAATGGCATCAAGTTGTGCCGGGGAGGCTTAGACTGGATATTAGGAAAAATTTCTTTAATGAGAGAATGGTCAAACATTGGAATAAGCTGCCCAGGGAGGTGGTGAAGCCACCATCACTGGAAGTATTCAAAAAATGTGTGGATGTGTCATGTCAGGACATGGTTTAGTGGTCATGGTGGTGTTGCATTGATGGTTGGACTTGATGATCCTAAAGGTCTTTTCCAACCTTAATGAGTCTGTGACTCTCTGTAGCATACCTTCCACTGGCTTCTCTTGCTGTCCTGCTAAGACTGCTGCCAAACTGATGCACAGGGATGTGTCCCATTACAAGCATTTTTCTTCTGGGAATTGTTCTTGGGCTGTTCTCTTACCTCTCAAAGTCTATCAAGAGTGCATGGGATTGTACTTGACACTTGTGAGCCCCGGGCTGGATGTGAACCCCTGGGGAAAGGCAGTGCGTGAATTATTTAATCTCTTGAGCATTACAGTCTCTTGTCTAAAAGGCATTAAGCAATATGGAGCTTTTTGCTTGATTTAATAGAGGGTCTGTGTCAGCCTCACCTGAACTTCAGAAAGCTGAGTATTTTGAGCACTAAAAGTTCATTCCTTTGTTCCAAATGCCTTGGACTGCAATATGGGAGACTTGCAGCAATGTAAGCAGTATCTGCTTCTAGGTGGGTCAGAAATATTCCTGATAAATGTTGTGTTTTCTTCCCTTCCCCAGTAATTTGGTACTTCTGGATTCAGACAGGTTGAGGCAATGAAAGTAGGGTAATTTTGCGGTTAAGGCATCTGGCTTTGGATTCAGATCAGTGTTAGTTCCTGCTTCTATCACAGGCCTTGTATGGCTGTGGGGAGATAGCTTGCACCCCTGTGCCTCTGCCTGCATTGGAAATATAATGAACAGGAAGTAAGTTTTGGGGTTGGGTTTGTTTTTATTTTCCTGTGCTGCTGGCCTTCAAGACTCTCTTACGAGGGTAGGGAGAAGGTCTGATCTCTTCTCCGGGTTATTTGGCCTTGTTTGCCTGCCCTGTCCTAGCCAGACTATGGCTGTTCACTCTCTGGATAAAGCTAGTGGCAAATCTTCAGCCCTCTCTTTTTTTTTTTTTACTGCCACTTTTTTGTCATGCTCTTTGCTTTCATTTAATGTCAAAATTAAATGGTAAGTTAAGTAGTGTAGCTCTTAATAATGTTTTGAAAATGAGCTGAGCTGCACACATAGATGGTGCCCACAGGAAGCCTTGAATTATACTGTAGTATTTTTAATGGGCAATCCTACTGAGCTCTAAGCTGTTGGCTCAGTGAGTCTATCTTAGATGAGCTACAGATGAGGCTTTCAGTACTGTAAATATCTGTACCATTTAGTTTTGAGTACCAGAAAATGAAACAGCATGTGAAATAATAAAAAGGTTTATTTTACTGAAGTCAGAGCAATTTTTTCCTCAGGCTGATTTGGAAATGGACCTTAGAAGAATTAAGTGGAGGATAAATGCAGTGTTTAGGGGCTAGAAATGTTTAACAAGGAAGACGAGTTGGCCCGTTGCAGGTTGCCCTGCTGCTTGCTCACAGCACAGTATGGTACAATACCAGAGCCTGGAGAAAGACTCTGTGGCACTTGGCGTGATGATCTTGTAAGGTGCTTACCTGGTGAGTAAGTGGGTTCAGATAGGAAGGCTGGAGTTTGCTTTTTGGACAATTTGGTTTTTCTTTGCATTCTGGATTTTAAATCCAGAAATATCAGTCCTATAGATCTCATTTGACTTTGCATACACAAGCCACAAGATTTTAGCCTGGGATTCTTAACCTGATGTCTAGTAACTTCTGGTTGAATTACAGTATGTATCTTAGGCAGGCAGTGCACCTTAATTTTTCATGGTGATTCTTTTGTGCTCTTCAGCAATGTATGCAAAGGGTAATTATCTTTACAATAAAAGGTGTGTACTTTCTCTCTAACCTGGCTTTTTTCTAGCTTCATTTTTCTAGCTTTCTGACATCTTTTCCCTCTAAGTAAATGCAGTCTATGCTCAGGTGATGCTTTAAGTGTCTGTGATTACTTAAGGAGGTTGAACACCTTAAATATCTCCTGGCAGTTGATTTAAGACGTGGAGACAGCCTTGTGGTTTTATGCTGGGTCCTTTCCAATTTTTCATGATGCTGTATTTCAGGTAAAGATAAAGTTTGCATGTGTTATGCTAGCAGTGATCTTGCAGCTGCCACAGAAAGAAGTAAGGCTGCGTTTTGGCTTTTACTTTTTTGTTCCTTCCCCCGCCTTGTTTATGCTTCCAGGAATTGAGTAAGTTCTGCTCACCCACGGTGTTGCACTTGGCATTCAGACTCTGCTGGTTAGCTGTAATTCTTTATAAATTGGAGCCGTTTTGGAAAACTAAGGTATGTGTCTGGACACAGAGGAGGGGGTGTTTTAGTCTGGTGTATGGCAACACAAGGTTATTTATTATAGATTGTGCTCTCTGCACTTTAATAATCTGCCGACATTTTTCCAGTAATAAAAAGGTCAAGGAAGAAAGTTGCTTCCTACAAATCATGGCATTTGATTGTTGTTATTAAACGGAGCATGGTTTCCTTGCAATGAAATTTCAGCCATCCACAGCTTTGTAGAAGACTAATTACCCTCTGGCCGGTACAAATTTATAAAAATAAAAAAGCAGCTTTCTTAAGCATCCTTTATATACCACTGGCCCCTGTTCCAGTGGTTTGTCCTTTCCTGAAGCAGAATATAGGGAAGATGCAAGGAAAAAAGTGTGCCTTGAACACTGAATACAGTAGTGATGCTCAGAAGTTGGTACTTGGAAAATGAGACATTAAGTTGATTTAAAAGACTGCTTCTGCTCTTAGGTTCACAATATCTTATATATTCCTAATTTTTAGCAATGGTTTTCCGTGTTACCTGTTAAGAGTATTCTGCTATGTCCAAAGTACAGTAAGTAATTCAGTGAAATATAACTCTGCATCCTTTTCTCATTTGCCTCCAAACTTCCCTGTTGATTTTTTTTGTCTTTGAGATGCCTCAGTTTGAAACTGCAGTGCCGTTTTTCTTGTGACCCCAAATGTCCCTTACTGATACAGAAATCATACTGTTGGAGGCAAGGCTGTGGCTTAAATATAACAGCGGTGGTCGGGCAGCGGATGAGCGTTTGCAGTCAAGTTGGACGTGCTGTAACACCAAGACATGATCAAGGGCTTGGGTGGGAGCTCGAGGGGAAAGGTGCAGACACCTCGCAGGGTTACTGTTTGTGGGGGCAGCAAGCATTTCTGGCATGTTAATGAGTATTAGTGCTGTGAATTAGGATACAGCTGGTGTGTTTTTGTTAAAGGAACAAAAGTGTCTTGCAAGGGCAGCGCTGGCTTGTTTCTTTTGTAGCCGGGCATTTGCTGCTACCCCTCCCTAAAGCATCTCTGTAGATACCTAAGAACACATGCCTAGAAAGCTGAATTACAACAATTACATGGCTACAGTGGACAGAAGAATTGTGTGCTGCAATTCTTACTGCCAAACCACCCTCCAAATGAATTTGAATGTAAATACTTTCAAAAAGGGGAGTGCTGAATGGTCTGTATTGGCGGAAACAGCATGTGTAGTCTCTGGCTAAGCA
This sequence comes from Phaethon lepturus, assembly GCF_000687285.1. Taxonomy (NCBI): domain Eukaryota; kingdom Metazoa; phylum Chordata; class Aves; order Phaethontiformes; family Phaethontidae; genus Phaethon; species Phaethon lepturus. The sequence continues at coordinate 11,924 of NW_010510388.1, forward strand.
AATCAGGGTTTTTTTAGCACTTTATGGTGTCATTATGTGAAAGTCCAGTGGGCAGAAGCTACATATTTAGCTGCCTGAGAATTCAATATTGCTATTAATTGGTGTCGGAAACAAGCCAGATCCACTTGAAATTGATTTGTTGCTAAAAGTGCTGTTTTGCCATTTGAATTACTTCAGCCAAAGTGCTCTGGGGCAGCTCAGTGGGTTTTCCTTTTTCACAGAGCATCTTATGTGTTGGGACTCTGCACGTATTGGTCCTGGTGGTGGCTGCTGTGTTATAAAACGCTGAAATGTGCTGGAGCGAGCCGCTGGCTGTGCGAGGGCTGAAGGTGCATTCCCAGCTTCCTGCCATCCCAAGGGATATGGGGAGTCACATTCATGCCTGCTTTTCTAGCCTTTTATATTTAAAGCTTATCATGCTTGTGCAGAATAACAGTGTCTTTCTGTACTTGCTTTCTACCAAACAAACGTGTTGCTCTTCTTCACACAGTAAATATGTGCAGGGTACCTAAACAGACTTCTTAGAAAAACCCCTAAGGGTTTATATTTAGTATATGAAGTACAAAAATCTTGAGCTTTACCTTTAAAGTATCTTTTTCTTAGGATGACTTACATCTGGAGGTCATTCTTTCCTCTCCAGGATCATCTCTACTGTAAGAAAGGATGCAGAAGGTTTCCCTTGTGAAAGCATCTGGCATTGCTGTGTTTGGATTTGTGTGCTGGTCCTCCTGTTCTCTGGAGTATGTCTCTCACAAAATAGTCATTTCTGCTCCTAAATTCTTTGTTTAGCCAGCACTGTCTTTAGGCAGGCTGAGAGATAAAGGTGGGAACTGAATGAGACTGCAGAAATGGTCCTAATTTCAGGAAAGTCAGAGCTGAACAGGAGGGGAGCGGGTGGGCAGGATGCTCTGGGGCAAACACATTGTGTAATGCTGGTGCCTGTGTACACATGACAGTGATACCTTTCTTACAAGTCTGATTAATGTTACATTTCTCATTAATCAGATACCAGTGTTATCTCATCCTGGGAATTTCTTTGGCTTGTCTCTACCCCAGCTTAAAATTTGACTTAATGAGCAGCTTCTGGAAAGTGGGGAAAAAAGTACGTCATGGCCTGTCACTCTGTTTTCATTCACAGCTGATTTACTGGGCCTTTTCTTGATATTTTCACTAGCTCCTCCAGGCTTTGGGTGGATAACAAAAAAACATTTATCAGGCTGTGTTTTTTTCATCAGTGTGATTCAAGGAAACGTCTCCTACTTCTCCTATTTAAAAACTAATAATAAACCAGCCAGTTATGCAAATATCAGAGGCTATCTTAATGGTCACAGAAAGGAAGGACAGAGCCAAGGAAGGCAGGGTAACACCATGGCATTTGAAACGCTTTTTTGTTTTCATTCAGATATTTTTAGCTAATGGTGATTTTTTTCCTTTATGTGAGTTGATGTGCTGTGTCAGTGCTAGAAGCTGCCAGTGTAGATGTCTGTCTCAGGGAAAAGATACCAACTGACATTGAATACATTCCAGGGACTACTGGATAAACTGATGTTAAGGAAACATAAGGAATGCTTCAGCAGCTCTCCTTATTAGTAGTAATAAAATCCAGATTAAAAATTCCAAGCCCAGTTAAAGGAAGGTCTTGCAGTCATCCACAGCCTTTGCTTTATTTCCGCAGCTATCTTCCTGCTGTTTCAGACACCCCACTCTGGTAGACCATGGGTTACTTCCCTTTGTATGGTGCAGTCCTTCCCAGGACAGGCGGTCTAAATACTTCAAAAGAAAGTGATAAATTGTTTCCAATCTCTCCTTAGCTTGAAATGGATTTTTTTTTATTCTGTATATCCATTTAGGCCCTGATCTAAATCCCACCAAAAATTATCGGGGGGGGATGGGACACACAACAAATGAAGGGAACAGGAAGTAAATCAAGCCCATGGTTTGTACTCATGACTTGAATATGTAAAGGTATTATTTTTGTACACATTTGAGCTTTAATTGTGTTCTTGTTTTCTCCGAGCCATGCATGTTTCATGGACAGATGGTGTGATGCAATGGACGTGTGGGAAGCTGGGGACTTACTGTGTTTGTAGGTGCAAGCTGGACCTGCCCTTTGCTAGGTGCTCGTGAATTTTCCAGTATGTGAGACAGCAACTGCTCTCAAAGTGTAAAATGATGCAAACTGTGCGTAAAATCGGGGCAGAGAACCTTCCCCTGTCTCCCCCAGGGTGTGCAGAGCTCAGGTACCTTGTGCTAAAAAGATTTTCTTCCATGAAGTTTTATTTGCAAACTGGGGAGCCCTGGCTGGGTATGTATTCAGCACTGTCCTTTCTTGGGGCAAAGAAAGCTGGGAGCAGTGATATAACATCTTTTTTTCAAAAACAAATAGCACTAGACACACAAAAAAATTTCTGTTCCTTGCAGGATAAATGAAGGCAGCCCCAAGACTTCTATAATTTATAGCTTTCTTTTTTCGATGCTGTCACTGGGGAAAATAACAGTGTGCCTGCTCACTGTCAGAGATCTGCTGTGCCAAAGCAAATAATTGTAGCACATGGCAAGCAGAGAAGGCACCAAGGTATGTGATGGATGAGTGTTCCTCCACCAAGCAGAGAAGAATATTTGTGAGAAGCTACTAATATACTGTGCTTGAAATGGCCCATTCACTGTATAAAATTCCCAATCAAGCTGCCCAACAGAGGCCTTGAACAGCTGGTGTAGGAACAGAAATCACTGTAGATAAATCAAGTTGGCACCTAAATAATTGTGGGCCCTGATCAGGCCATTTACCTGATCAGGTTAGCATTTTGTCTTCTGTGGATGAAGTCAGGGAAGACTTCATTGTGCGACGACTAAAATTTCCCCCAGCTCCTTCCTCTTACAGCTGCCTCGGTTCATCTGAAACCAGATGCTTGGCATGTTATGCTACTGTTGAGGTTTGATCTTGCACCAGTATCCCAAAGTCCTTATCCTTGGTCAGGGCAGGATGCTGCTCAAACAGGTCCCAGAGAAATGGTGATAGAGGACAGTAATAACCTGGATGGAGAGCTGGAGTATCGGTGTGGATGAGTGTGGCTGCTGAAGAGCTCTCCAGAAGTGAGAGCAGTTACAGCTAGCTGTGAGGTGGAGACAGGCTCCTGTTCTCTAATTACAAAGGCTGGTGTTCTAATTGCTGCTACTTGCTTCACAGGTGTGCTCAAAATTAAGAAGGCGCTTTACCATAGCAGCATTTAACTTTTCTGTCATCTGCTTTATTTTAATCAATCTGGGTTGGGATTTACCAGGGGAGGCTTCCTGAGCTGTGTAAGTCCCTTGAAAGGGTGTGGGCTCTGGGTTCCTAATTCTCCTAGAGGTGATTTGATGTTCCCCTTCAGCCAGGGTAGTCAGGCTCCTCTGCAGCCACACTGTGTCCCACGTATAAAATCCAATGACTGCTTGAGCTGATCCTAGGGAAGGCAGACCCATCTCCTTTCTATCACATAAACCAAGGTACATCCCTGGAGGCTGCATGATTGCTGGGTGCAAGGCAAGAAGAGAGTGTGCAGTGGGAAGGAGAGGGGAAAGTCTGTATTTGTGCAGTTGGGTCAGGCATTGAACTGTGGCCCTCTGACAATCACTGGGGGTGGGGGGGGTGGGGGGGTAAAACCTTCACAGCTTCTACCCATTCTTCCATCTTTTTTTCCAAATTTAAACAAGACAGACACCAATTCAAGGTTGGAGTGACAGATTGCATATGCCTAGATATTCAAAATTAAAGCTCTAGTATGCAGGTATAGCCAAAATAGTTGGGACAGTGCTTCTTGAAGTACTTTGTTCATCCATTTGTTAGGGATAATATTAAATATCCAGGACAATATTGTCAGTCTCGGAGATCCTGAAGTTTTAAGACATTCTGAAGCTCAGTTTAAAAATAGCAATTTTGGGAAGGAGGGGGGTTAAGGAGCCCTCTTTACTGTTAAATTTTTAAAATTCTAACTTCTGGTCCACACACACTTCCAAGCCTTTCTCTCCAACCACAAAAGAATTTTTTTCACGTGTTACTTACTAACAAAGAAACACTTTTTCAAATCAATCTCCTGAGGTTTAAAAGGAAAAAAACCACTGTGAAATTGATTACGAAACTGCAAATCATAGCAGCCCTAGTTAAAACACAAAGTAGGGTGAACATTTCTTTAGTATCCTTTCTTACACTCCTGAAACTTTTCAAGTCTGTGAATAGTGCTGGAGGAAGCCATTTGTTTAACTCCAGGATCATACTATGCATGGGCCACAGGCGCCTCTGTTGGCCTGTAAACTGTATAGATACATGCAGGTAAGACCATGAATATAGGTTCGTCCATAGGAAGTGGTCAGTCCCAGCACACCTGTAGTCTGGAGGCGAGGTAGCCGTGTATGCCAGGTGGTCCTCCTGGGCTGCTGCATCTCCTTTCTCAGGAGGCAAGCAGAGTACGTAGCAGTGTGCACAACTGTGTCTGGTACTTGGAGCAGTACACTTGCAGGTGTCTTATATAGCGCTGTGCTGTGCTTTCATTCACTTAATGTAATTGGCAGTCTTCATTCAGGATAACACTTTTGACATATGTGGTGGCAATTAAAGTCACTGTTATACATTATGTACTCACTATTGTACATTATGTACTCATTGGAGGAAGATGGGAAAATAGGTGAGGAAATGCTAGCTTTGAAGAAGAGGAGTGGTTGTGCCAATTATCTTGGATGAGTTGTTCAGTGACAGTTAATCCGTGTGAGTGAAAACAAGTCCTCTGTGATGCTTTGCCAAGGTCAGGAATTTGAGCTGTGTTTGGAGAGTGAAAGTTACAGTCTTGCAGATTAAAGCTCCTTAGAAGAAAACACCTTTATTGCAAAAATCGAAGCAGAGCTTTTCCAGCTCTGTCATCCATATAATCTTCTACTCCTTGACATCCAGAAAAGGACTATGGCAGAATGGAGCTAAGACCCCCTCATATGAAGTGTTCAGCAACGCAGGGGTGTAACACAGTAGGTTTGTGAAACTTGTCCTAGTGTGGCTATGCCCACATGCATGCGTACACACATGCTGACAGAGGACATCAAGCAATGTGTGGACTTGATTTTGTAGAACTACTACTGCAGACATACATCATCCTTTGCCATCTGTAGTGACAACAGAGCTGTACTGATTAATACCACCTGGAGCTCCTGCTCAGTATGCAGCTGTATTTTTACCAGGTGGAAAATGGGCAAGTTCAGAAAGGTAATTGACTTTATTTTGTCCATGTTTTCTCATTTTGCAAATAGGATTGAGTCAGCACTTGATATGTTGGAGGTTGAGCTACATTTGCAATACAGTGCTCCTTGTAGCTGGTAGTTTGGGATACCTGGTTCATCCATATGAATCACTCTATTGTGCAGAACAAGGTCATTTTCCTCTCTGTCTCTGCCTTCTTTCTAACCAGACACCATCTCATAGACACTTTGTTCAATATCTGTGGAAATAATTTCCATTTCACTTCATATTTGGGTTATATGTGTCTGTCTGTGTCCCCCTGCCCCTTTCCCCCCTTATTGGCACATATATAGGCTATCCAGAAATTGACATTTCATTTAGGTCTCTGAAGAATAATGCTATAAATTCCACAGTAGACTGCAGTTTGTAGGACATGTGGTCTGTGATGCTAAACAAGGAGATGCCCCTTGATCTCATTATGTTGGCCTTGCTGGTATGTAGCACACCCATTTTAGTATGTACTAGTACTGTGTATTTCAATATCCATAGCAGAGTATAAATACAGTACTTTCCATATATAGTTTTTTCTTTAATATAGTTGTTTTGTATAAATAGTACTGTTTTCATGCAGAGATTGCTATGTGCTCACTTGCCTATACAGATGAGTGTGTAAGATCCTGGGTGTGGAATCTCATTGAGTTCATTATCCACTTACGTTGGTGTGCTTGAAGGAACAAGACCTCAGTATGTAAAATGCTATCGTACAGTTTACACTTGCCTCTCCTGCCAAGTGTGTGTATAGAAGGGAATTATGGCCTTAAAGATAGTTCCCTCCGAGCATTAAGGGCTTGTTTATTGTAAAGAACAAGTTGGATAGATTGGTCCTTCAAATATGAAGTGTTATTGGAACTCAGCACCATCAGTGTGAAAGCAAACATTGAGGCCCTGAATTCCTTTGCAAAACAGGATTGCTGTGTTGCAGGCAGCCCTGCCGGCGGGTGCCTCCACCAGCCCCAGGGTCACCCGCCCTTTGCAGCGTGGGTGCTCTGGCTGCCAGCCTCTTCTCTCTCTCCAGTGCAGCCTGATAAATTGGTCCTTCCAAGTTAATTTGTTGTGGGAAATGGCTCTCAGCAACTTCTTTCCTTGTTGCTGATCCATCCAAAGTCACTACCTCTTGACTCCTTCTAACCTATCCCTAAGTAATTTTTATTTGTGTCTCAGTCTCAGGCTTTTTTTTCCTTGCATGTTGGGGATGATATCCTCTTCTGTCACTTAATTAAGCTTAATTAATAAGTACCCAATGCACTGAAAAACCTGAAGGGCTGTATTTGGTCAGGGGTAAAATACTGTTGTCAAACAGTAGGATTTTTCAAGGGGAAATACCCCACTGCCCACATGTAATTGAAACCAGGCTTTTCCAGAATGTCTCTTTCCAGAATGTCTCACTTGCACGGGGATCTCCCAGTGCTGAGAGCTGTGAGTACAGGCACACCCTCTAATTGCATAAATGCAGAATGAATCTACGGGGGACAAAGTCTATTAAAGTTGTATTTTGGAAGGTAGGATTGTTGTTAGGGTTTTGAGGTTTGGGGTGTTTTTTAACTGTTTGTGAACAGAAAAGCTACCATTGCTCTGGGAAGGCTTGTGTGAGTGCCTGTGGGAGAGGATGAGCCTGGGCAGTTTTGTGGATGAGGCTCAGAGCTCCTTTTGCTGCTACTGAACATAGGCACTCACACCACAACAATCACCAGTGCTGGGTGGCATGCACTAAAGCCAACTGGGCAGAAGGGCAATGCAAATCAGATGAAGCAGGTTCTTGAACAGATTGAGCTTTATGCTTCTAAATTAGAACGTAAATGTCAAATTCCTTCTAAATATCAGGGGGTGCGCAGCTGCACTGAGCTAGCATAGCTGCTGTGGTCTGCTTGGTGGGAGAGCAGGGTCGAACTGTTCCCCTGTGAGCCAGAGATATGGTGGTTGTGCTTCTCAAAAGCAATTGTCCTCACTTCCCCCAGCTTGAGGCGATGGGTCACTCCCTTCTTAGCATGCTGAAGAATGCATCCAGTCAGCACTGGGGGAAATCCTGGAATAGTCCAGAAGTGCCAAGCATGCAAACACAATACCAGCATTGGCAAATCAGCATGAATAGCTTCGGAGCGCTGTAATGTGGGCTGCAGATTGCAAGGCTGACTCCTTACAAAGACCACAGATCCATCACTTTGAAATGTCAGGCCTTTGTCACCCAAAATAGGCTTTTGTCTTCTGTTTCCATGCATGAAACATAGAAATTTTTTTTTTTGGCTTTGAGTCGTACAGCATAATTAGAAAAGAATCTGGGCAGTTCACACTGAGAAGCTCAGCTAGGAGGAAAGTCTCCTTCCCAGCTGCTCACTGACCAAAGACACCCAGGCACAGTTGAGTTGTGGTCAAGGCAGGCAACCAAGAGGCAGCTCTTGGGACTCCTGGGACAGTGTTATGATGCTCTCCCCTCTCTGCCCATTGCAATGCTGTGTATGTAGGGTCTAAGAGAGCCACTACTGAGCAGTAACATCTGAAGCCCAAAACCTACATTTCCCTTTTTTAGTAGCTTGGGTTGTGGCCCAGGCTGTCACATTTGCATTTTCAATGACTGGATCGTGAGAGCAAGCTTTCTTCCTCCAACTTACCTGCGCGAATCGGGCATGTTTGGATCCTGTGCGAGAATGCAGTATGTGGTGTTAGCAAGGGGGAGCTGTGATTTCCCCTCAAGGTCTCAGCTGTGGTGATCTTCTGAGTCTTGATTAGGTGACCTATGGTCCATGTGTGAGTTACAAGTTTGAGAAAGGAAAGAAAAACCAAGTCTCTATTTTTACACACATGCTTGTACCACCAGAATTATAGCACGTACCTAAGCTCTCATCTGGTTTTGAGGTTGAGGGCTGTGCTGTGCTTGGGAGGGAATTCAAGGTGTTTCCAGCAGCATTTTGGTTCAGATAAGGATTGTGCTTTGCAGATACAGTCTCCACTTCCTGTGCTCTATTTCAGGTTTTGGAGCAGTTCTAGAGTATGCAAACTAGATTACCTTCAGATGAAACTAAGTTGTTCGTCCAACTGCTTATGATAACCAGAAGAGATAGTCCAGAGTAAAACCTGTCCTGTAACTTGATTCCCTAATCTGCATTCATATGCAGTCACGGTAATTACAGTTCATGAGTTTGGATCTTCGTGTTTGTGAAAGGCATCAGCCCATCAGCAAATCTTGAAGAAATCAGACCGGTATTAAAGTCATTGGCCCATGTGCTGTGTGGGAGCCTGGAGGAGACAGGCTGTCTGAGAGCCTTTCACAAGTGTGGTGGAAGATTAATAGGGTTGAAGTATTGTGGGTTATCACATTGCTCCAACGTTTGGCCCCAACAGAGTGGGACATATATTTAACTTGGTCGCTGATGTTGTTGAGTTCTGACCAATGAATGTCAGAAATCAGTTCCATTCTCCTGGGTTTTCTGTGCTCCAGGGTAAACTGGAGGTCTTTCAACTTTCTCAAAAATGGAGTTTGGTATTTGTGCTTTTTCTTGTAGCTAACACCTGAACTTGTAGGAGACTGTACTCTTGTCATGTTTCAGTGTAATTATTACTAACAAATATCCCAGAGGAAACACGGGATAGTGAAAATGATCTTGGCAGCAAAGTACATGAAGAGCAGACTTTCATTTGTAAATTTAATCTCTAAATATGCTTTTTTCCCTTTTAGATTTGGAATCTTTCCTGTATCAGTTAATTTCAGGTAAGAAAGGGTGGGTTGATGAGGGTTTAGTTTTTCGGTTTTGTTCTTATCTCACCATTCTTGTACTCTCATGGGTTAGCTTCATGTGCACAAGTTCCTTCTGTGGAAGGAGGCATACAAACCCAACCACCTCCACACTCCACTTTTTTTTTTTTTGGTGTGAACAGAAATGTTTCTTCCCCTTTTACTGGGAGGCAGGGTATGAGCACTGTGTAACTCTTGAGTGGTAGAGGGAAGTGGATGTTGCGTTGTTAATGGCAAGCTATCCAGCACTAAAGGGCACAAAAGAGTAGCTTTTTTTAAGCAAGTTTGCAATGCCCTTCTCAGAAGTGTCATGTGAGTCCTCTTTTCATATGCCAACATACCTTTCCAGTAAATTGAAGGAAACCCAGCAGCTCTTGTTTCCAGGATGAGACACGTGAAAGAAGGAGTGTGTTTCTGGGAAGGTAAGTAAAAGCCTCACATCCAAGCATAACTTTAGGGGAAGAAAAGAGGATTTTTCTCCCCCCCATGCTAATATAGTTTATAGTTGATTGGCTGTGTCATGTGTAAAGCTTAAAGTCTACTAAGAGTCTCATTAGCTTGATCAGAGTTGAATTTGACCAAGCTATTCACACCATACTCTTTTCTTATGCATCCTAACATAGCGTTAGAGGCTGTGCCAGTGAGATTAGGCCCTCATTTTCTGGGACATATGAAAAACCAGAGCTATACCCCTAAGAATTCACATTTGGAAGCCCAGTCCTGATATTTCCTCCCCTGCCCGAACACTGTCACATCACTGGTGCCTTTGCAAAGCCCTGCATAATTCAGCTGTAGGGCCGGAAAGTCTGCTCCCATGTATTGATCTGTAGGAGAGGGTCAAGACGTTCTAAGGCGTGAGCAATATTCCCCCACCAGCCCAAAAGAGAAAATAGTAACCAGAGTGTTAGACTCATGTTCTGGGGAAAGAGAACCAGCAGCAAGTGTGCAATCACTGCTTCACTGTGAGCGCTATTGCCTCAGCATTTGTATCATGTTTTCTGCTTGGCCTTGGACCAGGAATTGTTTGCCATGTGACCCGTTTGCTCATACCTTTGCAAAGCCAGGACGTTTTAAACATCTAACCATGCCAGAGTTTGAGTGAGCTCTGAGCAATACTACCAGAACCTTTAAGGGACACTGAAAGAGGACAAGAGCTCAGCAGCTCATCATCCCATCCCAGGGCTCTCTTTTGCAAGGACATCCTGTGCAAGTGCTTCTCTCCAGCTGCTCAGAGGCTATTACCCTTTCTTGTTACACAGAAGCTGCACAGTCAGACCTCAAAGACATGGGGAAGGATGTTAGTGTCCTGTATCTCATGGGACCTGTGGGATAAGGTCCTTGTGGTTGCAGTGAGGTGCATAGGTGTTAGTGGAACAGGCTCCAGTTGACCTCAGTCCCCAAATCATCTTTTTGTGCTGCAGCTCTCTGCTGATAAAGTCCCTATTGGTGTAAAATGTCATACAGACCAGAAGCAGCTCACAGCTCTCATCTGAAAAGGTTATGTTTTACCAGCAGCTTGATCTTCCTTATTTTCATCATATTGGGTGAACCTGTTTTAAATTTCACTGGGAAGACCAGGAACACCGACTGATAACCTTACAGCCACCCTGTAGCTGAATCTGCATCAGCAGATTTACAATTAATGAAGTGGCAAGGCTTCTCAGCAAACTCTTGAGGAGTAATGATGGAGCGCCTCTTTAGCACTCTATGTATTATGCTAATATTGCAAGTAATAGGTCACTGTAAGAAAACACTCTGATCCTTTTCTTCTGTAATATGCTCTTTTTTCTTCTAAGTAGTTTTTGTTGTTGTTGGTTTAGATTTTGGCAGTTAGCAAGTAGAAAGTTGTTCCTGCTGGGCTGGAACAGGCTGGTGTAGTCTGAGTTGCTTGTTGACTTATCCTTGCACAACTCCCAGGAAAATGTACTGCAGGCTTTGCTCCGTCTGGCTAAATGCCCCATCCTCTGTAAAGCACAAATTGAATTAAAAAAGCTATTTTGTACAGTCTGGCTGTTGCTATTCAGTCAGACACTGTTAGAAACCATTTTAAACATGGATTCCAAAGTTGATTTCATGTCAAGTACAAATAGGTGCTAGAAAGTGACTCCTTTGCAGCTAAAGGTTGAAAATGGTGTTGATTCCCAACCCCCCTCTCCCCCCCATCTTCTGTGCCAACTTTGGAATATGAACGTGGCCTGTGTCCCAGGCAGACTTGCTTGGTAGTAAATACTTCCATATGTTACTCAGGTGCCTGAATTTGCAGTAGATTCTTGGAGATCTTGGCTTACTCTTGAGAATTAAAATGTAGAAAATCAGAGTTCGAATTTTGCCAGCATATCTACAAACAGCTCCAAGGTAGGTGTGGGATGGCACTCCTTTAGCTTTGTGAATTCACTCTCCTTTGTTCTGTATCTGTGGGACTTGCCAGAAAGTAAATCTACTTTTCCTCAATCTGCATTGTAAAAGTAAATTGTAAAAACACTCTTCTGTTATGTGTCTGCATTTCTGTTTTCTCTGGACCCCTCCATGGACACAGTCTCCAAACTGTATCTACAGTGGAACAAAGGCTTCTCTCCTCTTTTGTGTTTTTGACAGCACCAGGATTTAAGCCCCCTTAAGGGCTTAAATGAGAGGTGCTGAGCAGAGAGAGAATGATACAACCCTAACCTGGTGTCCAAGTTCCCACCCAGACACTGGCAATAAAGACAACCTCTTCTAAGCTTTGGGGTGGAAGAGCTTGGGAAACAAAGTGCACTTTTAGCAAATGCATGTGTTTAAACAAAATAAAGTGAAGCTGTCAGCCCTTTCCCAAGGCACGCTGGTGACTTGAGCTTGATACTGAGTCTGGACGCTACCTTTAGGAGCCCAGAGGTACATGTCTCAGCTGACACAGTCTGCTTTTCAAGGCTGAGATGAATCTGCTGCAGTGGTAGGGTTTATTGGTGAGCTGCCAAGGGGTATACTGTTGTGTCAATGGGGAAAGGTCCCACATGGAGATAAATCATAAAAATTGAATTACCTTTCCTCAAAGGTTGCAAAATATGAAGCTGTCTACCATGGAGCACTGGGGGAAATGATTAATGGCGACCTCAGAAATCTGAAAGCTGTACCACTGAGCCTGTCGACTCTATGAGCTGAAGGGTCTGACATCCCTACAATTGCAGGCTAGTAGGAAGTGAGATAGCATTGCTGCCTTGGCCTCTCCTCTGTCATCTCCCCCCTTCCTTTGCAGCTCAATCCAATCTCAAGATGGATCCAAAGTATAGATAGAAGCTGGCAAATTTCTGAGTGAACAATGTTCTTCCCCACTTCCCTCTGTCGCATCTGCACCAGTTCTGTTAAATGAGATGTGCTTTAAGAGCAGAAATGTTTAAATGCATTTAGTAGTGACTTAGCTTCTTTATTTCTTTTCCTCTACTGTTGTTCTCAGAAATAGGCAGTGAGCGGTCAGATCGTGGTGGTGTTATGGTGAGTTTTAAGATACACCTTTGATCATAGTTGATGGGTGCCAGCCATCTTATTAATTCCAAGCTGTCCGTATGGTTCCAGACCAAAATACCCCTCCTGCTACTCTTCATTTTGTTCAACACTTAGCCTGCTAACTCAGACTACTGTGTCTTCCTGTGCTGCTCTAAGAAACTGGATCAGGTTTGATATTTCCTATTCTCATCGGAGCAGCAGCTGGCAGAATTAAAGCTTTGCATTTATGAGAGTAGTGGTCAGGTCACTGTGTCTTCCTCAGAGCAGACTGATAGTTCTTGAAGATTTGGGGGATAAAAAGAACATTAGGAAATGGGAGGAGAAAGACTCTGCGTCAAAACACAAGGTACCACAAGTGCGAACTTAGTGATTTAAGTAGCTTATACCCTTATCTCTTGCCTTTTCAGTCTTCCTGTTGCACCGTTCACTGAAGTGCATGTACTTTGCAGAAGTGATATTCCTGAAACTGGGGGCTGCATTGAATTGAATGCGAACAAGTGTTTGGTGATGTGCATAAATTGCATAGTCAAGCCCTGGCATTTGTGTTACCTGTTCTACAGTGGTAGGGAAGTGTTGCGCTGCTCAGTATCGACTCCTCTAGCCAAATCAGCAGCAGAATTAATTGGAAGAACCCTGTCTGATTTTCCTTTGGTAGTAGCTGCGAGAAAAGGCCCTACTGATAGATACTGCAGTGCATGCAGATTAGTGTCACGCTGTGGTATACCACCATTGATGTTGAAGTGTAAGGAGAGAAAATGAAGGTTTTGGAGGGGTCATAGGAGGAATGAGAAAGTGTTCCTCATTAGACTGTGGGAATATGAGGGTTTGCACCTTGAGAGCCCAAGACCCAGGTGGGACCGGTTTCCACAGTGTTTCCAGATAAGTAAGCACTTCATGTATGGTACTTAAAAAAAAAAAAAAAAAAAAAAGGCAAGCATCTGGTAACTTCTCAGAAGTGAAGCAGCAGGTAAGTGAGGTGACCTGGCTTAAGATCAACCTTTTCTTGGGTGAAGCATCTTTGTAAAGGAGTAACTTTAGCTTGATACTGTGTCAGTGTTGTACATAATGAACATGGAAAGGACCTTTTCTGCTCATGGACATGGTTTGTTACCAGAGGGCTTTGCTGAGGTAGCTGGCTTCAGGTAATCTGTAGATTTAGCTATTTAATGTGAACTTCTGGGTATAGGAAATGAGATACTGAGATTCTTTCTCTGAAAATAAGTAGCAGAACTCCTACTACAGACAAAGAAGACAAGGTCAGATGGTTTTGTCCCAACAAGCACAATTAAGTCTAGAAATTATATAGCTAGAAGTATGACTGCAGTGGCAGATTGTCCCATCTGCCTTATGTTGGCCAAAGAGGAGTCTATAGCTCCAATGCCTTACTAAACCACTCAGGTCTTCTCACTGAATTGAAAGCAGAAACCCTGCTGAAGTCAGGAGGGCTTAGGCATCACCCAATTTTAGGCAAATAACCCGAAAGTTATTAATGCACTTAACTTGCCTGTAGTATTGGAGATGATGCAGGAATGACTGGATTCACACATAATTGTGGGAGGAAGTGCTGTAATTGGGAAACACTGTCAAAATTCAGCATTTTCCTTGTTGGTGTTTGGGGGAAGTCTGGCCTACTGATGTAGCAATGCTGCTCTGCAGAAGGTTGTCAGAATAGTTGTTTTCTGGCCTTCAACTTCACTTGTTCTGCAATGGTTAAATGCCTCCTACCTATGAAAATATTTTGCTGTCCTGTGTGGTTTTATACAAATATAACTGAAAAGCCAACTGACAGGGAATGTGGTGCTTAGTTATTTTCTGTGATTTATGCTCTGGTTTATCTGGTGAGGTAGCCACGATACTCAAGAGAACAGTCTGAGTATCTGTGTGAGTAGAACTCAGATAGCGGTCGGCCGTGGCTTGTTGGGCTGGAGGGCTTAATCGGTTATTAGAAGATGATATTAGGAAATATGATTTACAAAGACACTCTGTTCAGAGAGTTTTGAGTGTTGTCAGTTCTAATAGAATATTCAAGAGGAGGTTTGCAATTTCAGTCTAATCCTTTTGGTTTTATTTTTCATTTTTGTGTGCTTGTTTTTCTGCCAAGCAATTGCCCACTGCAACTATTTGCTAGGACTTGCTTATCTAGGCTTCTGTTTTTATCCTGGTTGAATATTATTATTTACTTGTATGGTAATACCTAGAGCTTCTGATCTGGGGTCAAAGCTCCATTGCGCTAGATATTACACAGACCTAGTTTATTAAAGACAAGATTCACTTACCTTATGATACAAGAAGGGACAGAACAAGCTAACAAGAAAGCATTCACATGCAGTATAATAAGCAACGGTCAATGCACACCAGCTGTCTTGTTTTGAAATGGCAAAGGTTTGTGCCTGGAAAAAAAAAAAGGCTAGAAAATGTTGTTTTCCCAGCAAAGCAGCAGTTATCAAAGTGTTTTCATTTTTCTTGCCTCTGTAAAGTATTTGCAGTGCTTTTTCAGTGTAGAATCGTTTTTGCTACTATTTGCAGGACTACAGCCAACTTCACCAATCAGTGGGCACAAGAAGTTTCTTTAAACAGAAATTAAGAAATCCCAGGTAAGAAGTTTGCATGACAAACTTTAGTCAAATGTATACTCCTTTGAATTAAAACCTGGCCTGAGCCTCTTGTAAGTCCTTGCCTTGGTCCAGGTCCTGCAAGCATCCACATCTCCTGACCACTTGCGCAAAGCAGTTGGCGTGGCTTGTGTTACTCCTACTTGGCATAAGTCTGCTACAGTTGTGTTACAAGAGGCTCAGGCATCACAGAGCTTAAAGGGATTAAATGGATATAGTTTTGGGGTAAATCTGAGTACCGGTCATATGCTGAACTTGATGGTAGCGTTAGCCAGGCTGGGAACTGGCTGGTTGATGTGCAGCCCTATCAAGAAGGACACAGTTTAAAGATGAGCCAACATTGTGAACAAGGCAAACTATGTGCTGGGCTGCGCTATGAAGAACATTGCCAGCAGATTGAAGGAGATTAATACGTTCTTCTACCCTTTGGTGCCCTCCCACTTCAAAGGGGTTGCGGAGAAGCTGAGGGGGCCCAAACCTGCTGACCACATTCAGTGTGTGAGAAAAGCAGTAGCAGTGAGTTTGAGACTTTTTCAGAGTACCACAAAGTGAAAACTGAATGTGTCCCAGCAAGCACAAAGTCTGGGAATTTCCCCTTCTGTGGGAATGGAGGCTTTAAACATGTATCTTCCTTATCTTAAATGCCTTCTCAGCAAGCCTGCCTGTACCAGTGGGATTCGTCCACCCAGGTCTGGTGGCATCCTTGGAAAAAATCAGCTTTTGCATAATCAGCCTCAATAGTGGGTGGGTGGTTAGGAGGGTGCCTAAAGCTTGTGGGATCAGGTTGGTTTTGTTTGTTGTCTTGTTTTGGGATTTGTTTTTTTTTTCCTTTTTTTTGGAACAACAGTGTATTTCTCCTGCCAGCAAGGAGGTAAACATCTCTTCCACCTTGGAACTGTGCAGCCTGCACTTCTGTTTTTCTTCTGGCTCCCACACTTGGCTTTCTGTTGTTGTTGCTGCTGGTGAGCTTAATTTCAGAGATGTGCCAGGCTTAGCAGACAGATCCAAATTTAGGTGTCTCTTCCTTTAAACAGAACAGAAGGTCTACAGAAGGCGTTTTTTTAGGATATGTATTCAGAATAGCTAATAGCAGAGGCTTATTGGCTGTAAATGAGACTGCACAGCATCCTTGGACCCAGCTGTGGTGAGCACTTGGCTTTTTTATTTTCTTTTATGCCTTCATTTCTTGCCATGGTGATGGCCCTAGGTGGCAGCGGTCCCAGGGAGAAGTTGGGAGCAGAAGCCTCCAGCCAGGATTGATGTGGGACTAGCATTACTTTACCTCTCAAGGCTCTCTACTTCTGGCTGTCTCTGGGCTACCCAGGCCTGTTTCCTTTCTTATGTCCTGGTCTCCTGATGCATGTCTTCTCTTCTTCATAGTCCTAATAAAATGCAGGTGCAGTGAGTTTTATTCCAGCCTGGAAGAGAAAGATGTTTCCTGAGCAGAAGATGGCATAAGAGGGTGGAGCACAGATAATTTCCCTCATGCAAACCTACCTTTATAGGTACTGTAGCCAGGAGGGCTGTATTATGTGGCTCTTAGGCTGCTTTGAATTGCAGAACGATTGGAGATAGGAGCTGGAGCATTTTAAGAATTGGAGAGAGATTTCTGGCTTGTTTGGATGGAGTTGAGAAGCATGAGGGAAAGGACTGAAAATGACAGGCTGGTGAGAAACTTAACGTGGCATATAACTAATAGCAACGCACATGTGATCTTTTATGTGTGTTTAATTTTATTTTAAAATGGGCTGGCAGTTAACTACTTATTACTTGAAGTCCTTTATGTCTTCAGGTTTAACTTCTAAACCATAAGGGAAGTCACAGCTCTCTACAGCTGACTAGAAGCACATTTTAAAAGATAGCTTGCAGTTATTTAACTTTGCCTATGTTCTTCAATAATACAGCAATGGTAAATGTATAACTCCAGGAGCCTACTTGTAGGTGTGTCTGGTTATTGTATTTCTTTCTTCTTAGATTTTTAAGTAGCTAATATTTGGGTAAGCAAAAGCTGAGCAGAGGTATTATGTTATCATTAGTTGCTTTATTTAATACTCAAGCCTCCTTCACTTTTTTCATTAAAGGGATTTGAGCCTGACAGCCTGCTGGGTTGCATAAGGGCTGTGCCAGGTGAGCAGCACCCTGTGCCACAGCTGCCAACTGCGTAATGCACCCACCTTCCTCTCTTTCCAGAATACTTGTCTGGCTCAGGAAATGTCTGTATTTGGACCTGGTTTGGGTCTTGTGATGGTTCTTTATGTGGCTTCTTGAACACACATGTTCAGTCAGAAAAATGAAATAAGCTTTGAATCTTGCCTCACATGCTGCGAATCTGTGGGAGGAAGATGGTAGTAGCTACGTGAATGATTTCCAGCATTGCATGTAAGTCTTGGGTGGAATTAAACTGCTATAAAATGAGCTGCTGCCACGGGGAGCAATGTAGTAATGATTGCAGGGTGCTGAAGAATTCTTAGTCAGGATTTGGGAGAATACTCACCTGGACCATTACCACTGGTGCCTTCGTTTCTTGTTTTTGTACCATGATGTTCCTGCTCCTGGCCTTAACATCAGTGAGTGGCACATGGGAAGGAGCTAAGGATGCTTTTAGGACTCTGAGGCATTTTGCTGTGGTGATAGATGGCAGAAATGACTCCTGAACTGCCCTTTGTGAGGACTCTCACCCTTCCACTTGACACCAGTTGCTCTGTGCTGCTTCTACCTGTGCTGAAATGATTGCTAGTGAGGGATACAGTTGTGAAAAGGAGCTGGGAGTGTGGCTGCCTTGCTTGAGATGGGAGTTGGGGTAGGTCAGGTAAAGGAACAGAGGCTCAGAGTCCTTGCCCTAAACTTCAGGCTCTTCAGTGGAGTGTGAAGGGTATAGGGCTGTTGATGGTCTCCAGGCATGTCTCAAGGGTAATTCTTTGCACGAGTAGCTGGAATAAGATTGCATAAATCTGGACCTAAAAGTGTCATCTTTAGGCCATTAGCTCAATCTCCAGCCTAATTCTTTCTATTTTAGGGTCAAATAACTACTTTGCTGGTGTTTCTATCCTCAGTTTATTAAAATTAAAACTATTCTGTTAGATCTCAGCCATTCATTAAGCTAACAAACCAGTACTGATTTTAATTTCTGTGGCTGGAATTTAATTTTGCACAAGCCCTGATGCACAGGAAGCTTACAGACGCTTCTGTGATTGCCTTTCAGCGGGCTTGCTGGTACTTATGCCACGAAACTGTTATTACTAGCAGTGCACACTAATGCCTTCCTGCTTAAACCTGCCTAGGAATCTATTAATGGGGTGGCCTACTTCCAAATTGCAAAGAGAAGCAAAAGCTCATCAGACAATGTAAATTGTGATAATTTCAGCAAATGCTTTCTGTGTAAGGAGATTGATGTTTTAAGTGTCTCAGCAAATAGGTAATAATGATCAGCAGTTCTCTACCATTCTTCATAAAAGAATAGGTCTTTGAAAGAAGCAATTAAGTGCAGCCACCTTCTGGACTGAGCTAATGCAGACTTTTCCCATTGTTCTGTAAGTTAACTATTAGACATACAAGTCATGTTTAATGAGCTTTCTACTTCCAGTTCTGCAAGGAGTCTGCGATGAAGCTGGGGAAATGTGACCAGCATTTATGGCAAGTGCCTACTGCAGCTTTCAAGTTACACTGGACAAAGCTGTGATTTCCTCGTAGTGGAAATGGGATAAACCAGGAGATGAGCAATAATTCTGCAACAGCTGCTGTTCCTGTTGTTCTACTTGCTCATCTTACAGGTAGTGACTGCAGAATGAACATCAGCCAGTTCCCTAATGCAACATATGGAAAAATTTCAGCTTGGATGGCTGTGTACATCCTGACTCTGTAATCATAGATGTGAGGAAGAGATCTAAATTGAAGCTAAAAATGAATGGTCTTACCTAGAAGCTTCAGTTTAGAGGTCCTTTTACTTTGCTGTGGGAGCCGTTATTAGCATAGTCTATATGTTGCTGTAGCCCCTGAAAACTTCACCTGCTCAGCTGCAAGATGATCAAATTTAAAGTCCTGACTGAGTAGGGAAATGCAGGGAACAGTTTCCAGATCCAATGTTCTATTTAACAACAAAACTTAAGTTTCCTGATTGAGTCTGCTCTTGAGCCGATGTAAACTTCTTGTACCTGAAGTGTCCTTTCACAGGGTGATCCTACTTGTGTGAAGAATAGGGATGCTGTTAGCTTCACTTAGTAGACTCAAGGTCCTGCCTTGGAAAAGACAGCAAGCAATCAGTTGTAACCCATGCTGATGCCAGTTATCCTTTTACAGACGTCTGTTTTGTCCCCCTAAGTCAGGTCTCTTCCAGACTAACGAGTCCCAGACTACTCAGTCATTCCTTATAAAGAGCAATATCTTTGATCATTCTTGATGTCTTTCTGTGAGCATATTCCAGCTCTAATTTATCTTGTCTGAGGTGAGAGGACCAGAACCTCATGTAGTATTCAATATGTGAATTAGCTGTGGACTTATAATGTCATATTCCCTACTCCACTGTGAGCTCCTAATGAAACTTCATGCCTGATCTCCTTTCACTGGGAACTGACCACTTACTCCTATCCTGTTTCCTAACTTTTAAACAAATTATTTTTATAAGGATTTCCCTTCTTATCCTGTGGCTTTTAGCTTACCAGAGCTTTAGATGAAGGTCTTTGTCACAACTCTCCTTGAAATCCAGATTATGTGAGGTAAATCACTTTTATCCATACAGTTGCTGAAATATTTCAGGGACTCCAAGAGGCTGGAAAGGCAGGCCTCCCCCTTACAAAGCTGTCTTGACTCTGCAACAAGCTTGTATTTATGTGGATATCTGTTGTCCTTTATTATAGATTTCACAAAGTTGCCAGATAAAAATATTAGTCATATAGGTGTGTAGTTCACTAGACTTTCCCAAAAATCTTTTCTAAAGGCTTCACATTTGTCACTTTCCAGTAACCCAGCTATCTCAACTATGAGTGTTCTTAAAATTCTCAAGCGAACACATGGTCCTGATTTGTTACTGTCCCTTTTTCCTATTTGTACCAGGAGTCCTCCTTTGATCATTGAAATTTCAGATAAATCCTGAAAAGGCTCCACTGTGAAAACCTCCCCAGTTTCTCTTTGTGTTTTCTCTTGCAATTAGATCTATGCAGGTTTTAATGGGTATGGTTTTTGTTAGTTACTTAATACAACCTTTAGATTAATTCCTGCTATAAAGAATATCAAGAGACTAGCGATGTTTCTTTCCCTTATTTGTCACATTTTGATTTAACATAATTTCAATTCTCTTTGAAAGGAGAGAAAAAAAACCCAGACAAGCATCTCACACTTGGGATGTTTTTTCTTGCTCTGGCAAGACAAAAGGATTTTCAAATTTGGAAAATTACATTTATGTCTCTATACTGACAGATCAGTAGAAAGCTGTTGCTGCTGTAAACGAGAATTACACCCCATAGTTTTCTTCTGGCAAGACAAAGAATACTTTAAGACAGATATGAAGTACTTAAAATGTTCATCGAAGTCACTCCATTGCTCTAAATCTAAGGGGTCAAATTTAAAGAAAAATTAACTGCTGCTGTTTCCACATTCAAGTCAGCTCATCTAGGTATGACTTATTTCTCTCCTGTGTTTACCAGTTCCATCTGATAAGACCATCTATCTTGATAATGATGGGATTGCACTTTTTGCAGGCAGGCTCATGGCTCACATTGGTACTGTGAGGACAGGTTATGGCTTTTCGCATTGATTTCTCTGTGCCATTATAATCTTATGAGCTTGTTTTTATCCCCTGGGGGTATGCAGAAATGCAAATGCCAACCTACACCTCTATTTCTGGAAGAAGCTGAAGCCAGTGAATTTTGTATGGAACTAAATGTCTCTCCATCTCATCTGTTGTAACATGGAGTCTTCAAAATGGTACCCAAATCAGGCAATTAGCAGCAGGTAAATGACATTTCAGCACACGGCAATTGTTTTGCCTCTATTCTAATTTCAAATTGCAACATTTTGGTTGTGTTTTTTGCAAGTCCAAATGGAACAGTAAATACTCAGTTGCCAACTAGTGAAAAAGCGTGCTCTAGGCTTCCTGAGCTGTTTTAACAGTCAGCTCTCTTTGTTTGTTGTAAAGGCTTTTTCATAAATGTCTTCACTTCTCATGTTTTTGTTATCATGAGAACTAGAAGCCTATATTTTCTTGAATAAAAGCTGATATGATTTGTGTTCACATGTCCCCAAGAACAGAAACTTGAGGAAATATACAGAATTCCTTGAAGTCGAAAATGAAATGGCAAGTTTTTGCAACAAAGTAAATAATAAGGTTTGGTATCGTACTATTTTGTGAATGTATAATTATTATATAACCTCAGTCTCTGAACTTTTCAATATAAAAAAAAAATTAGGATGTTCAGGGTTGGGTGCCTTTTGGAGCTGAGATGTCCTTTAAGCACTTGCATAAAAGCTGTTGGCTTTCAGAAGTGCTGACTCTTGCAATAGCTGCTGGAGTTGATAAAAATCTGTGTCTGCTCAGACCTTTGAAAACCAGGCTGGTTTTCTTCAGGTAAGCAGATGTGGAGTTACACAGGCATTTGGGCATCACATTCTGGAATTAGGTCTGCAGTATCATCTTTAGTCCCCAGTCTGCCTTTCCACCTTGTTTGCGTTCACCTGTAGCTTTGTCTCACATCTGCTGAAGCCACTGACAAACCTCCCCCAACCCCTCCTGCCTGTTTTTTTTTCTCTGTGTTGCGTGATTGGGCTGTATATACTTACATCCTTTAATTTAAGATCCAGTAAGGTAAATGGGAAAGCTCTCACTGACTTTGGAAAGGTTTAGGCCAGATCCTTTCACGTCTTTTATCACTTGGGAAAAGACAATTCTTGATAACTTTCCTGAAGTCCCCTTTGCTTTTAGAGATCATTCCATTATTGTAATCAGGCCAACACCAAAATAAGTGTGGTATTAGCTGAGAGGTTATTAGCTTTCGTGTTTATTAGTACAGCAGAGGTTACTAGAGTTCTTTTTGGTTACATACTTGTGTTTTTAAAATTTGGCGGGAGGTACCAGGAAGAAAGGTAGGTGTTCTGACTTGGGCATATGAAATGAAAGAAAATAAAATCTAATTTAAAGTCACAAAGTTTCCTGTTCAATGCAGTGTTACACCTCATAACACAGAATACACTGAATATGAGAGCCCCAAACTACATTTGGGATCCAGCTTGAAGCCCATCTTTCCAGACTAGATAGGAAGACTGAAAATAAGGGGAGACCTTATCGCTCTCTACAACTACCTGAAAGGGGGTTGTGGCAACGAGGGTGTTGGTCTCTTCTCCCAAGTAACCAGTGATAGGACGAGAGGAAATGGCCTCAAGTTGTGCCAGGGGAGGTTTAGATTGGATATTAGGAAAAATTTCTTCACTGCGAGAGTGATCAAGCACTGGAACAGGCTGCCCAGGGAGGTGGTGGAGTCACCATCTCTGGAAGTGTTCAAAAAACGTGTGGATGTCGTGCTTCAGGCCATGGTTTAGGGAACAGGGTGGTGCTGGATTAATGGTTGGACTTGATGATCTTGAAGGTCCTTTCCAACCTTAGTGATTCTGTGATTGAGCATTTGGGATGTTGCAGAAACATTTATTGAAGGTGAGAAGGTTTCAAGGCTGGAATAGGTTCCTAATAATAATGGTATCCCAGAACTCAGGTAACTTTATAGGCCTTTACATGCTGAAGGCTATTGTTCATGAGTTTTACATCCTGATTCAAGCAAGCAGTCCTGATGTACAGTTTAGTCTGTATAGGCTGCATTAGCCTATACCTTGCCTATACCTAAGCTTTGTGAGTTTTGCTGAACTGGATTATTTAAGCATGCATTTGAGTATTTTGCTGAACTACTGCCCTAGAAAGGTGGTATAAATTGAGCTTATGTAATTTCTAAAACACTGCAGTGAATACTTTAGAGAAAGATGCTTCTCTGGATCCTTTTATGCTAGCACTAAGTAGTAGCGTTTTTTGTATTTCGTTTCTCAAAGTTAGACCTTCTGTTTCATTATTCTTATATGGTGTTAATTCTTTTAGCTTTTTATTCGGAGACATTTTTGGAGACTGTATTCTTCTGTTAAGTGAAATAAAGCTTTCATCTATCCTTAGACATCTCAGAAAATGACATCTATTTATTTTCAGCTGAGGACGTTTTGTTTTGAACTATTGGTATCAAGATTTATTTCCCCATTTCCCTGTCTCCTTTTCATCAGGTCTAAATGCAGTGTCATGATTGTTCTTCTCAGGCCCAAGCCTTCAATGTCCTCTTCTCTTGGTTTCAATTTGATTACAGCTACATCAGGAATACTGTCTTGAAATCCAAACTCCGAATACGTGGCTTGCTTTCACTGAGTGAACTATATTCTCCTGGGAAATCCAATATGCAAATTGATTTCTGGGCATGAGCTGAAAAGGATTCACAGATGTGGAGTGCTCAAGATTTTTCAAATGTCAGTTCTGACTTCAGGTTATCTTAAGTCTTTGATATGCCACTTGGAAATGCTGAAGATCCTAGCTTGCAAAATGTGGCTGCTGAGCTCTTTGAAATTAGGATCTCTTACATTCTCACCTCTTGGACATCTAAGTTGCTGGGTGCTTTTCACCACGGATGTAACAAAAAAGACTCATTCTTTTTTCCTCAAACTGAGGAATATGACTGACACTCTTAAATAACTAGGAAAGACTGTTAGCTATATTCAGAGAAGTATGAAGTCTGTTTCTCTTTCAAATTTGCAGTTTATTTAAAACTTACTATTGAAAGCCCTAACCACTTGTATATGTCTGTATAAGCTGAGGTGCCTGTGGGATCTGTCTTCTCAATATCTAAAGGAGGAGACATCAGTGTATTGCACTGATGGATGAGTGGCAGAGTTGTGATTCATAGGCAAAGAAATAAAACTGTCTATTATACATCCATCCCATCTGTTGTGGAGAGATGCCAAATAGCACCAATACTTGGGATGTAGGTTCATATTGCACTCAGCTGATGTGAGGGCCAGCTGCCCCTCCATTGGCCTCCCTTTACATAGCCATTTGCTCTTGTCTCTTTCTGGACTGGCACCAGTGCACATAAAAACAGGTCCTACAAACCCATCTATTTATTTTGGGATGGTTAAACTCCCTGAATCAGCTCACTGCACCTCTCAACAAAGGTGCAAGAACTCAGAGCTGCCTTCCCTCCCAGTGAGGAGCAGGCGTTACCCTTCTTGGGAGCAGCTTGCTGTCAAAGCCTCCATCCCAGGGGCAAAGCCTATGTCCTGGGTTCACAGTCCCACCTTGGGATGCTTTTCATGGGGGCTCCAGTGGATGGCTGAAAGCTAGGGAGAGTGCACAAACCCATTCTTACTATCTCTGCAGTCAGTTGTGTAGGAGGGAGGATTGCTGCTATGGGGCAGTTCAGACCAGAGACTGGAAGCCTTTTCTGAGCCATCATCTGCAGGAGATGATTGCTGATTTATAAAGAAGGGACCAAGGTTGAATATATTGCTGGACTAAAGCCAGCTTTTTAAGTGTGCTCCTAAATCTCACCATCTGAAACCTTCCACCACAAGCATTTACTCATCAGCCTTCCAGATCATCCTAGTTGTTTTGACATATGATATTTAGAGGCAAACATCCAGTCCAGCTTCTCTTTCACAGAAGTTCAGTAATGACTGCAAATCATTGTGCAGATAGTTTGGAATTGCAGTTTAGATGGTTCTGAAGTGAGCCCTTCAAAATACTTTTAAGTGAGGATATGGGCAAGAATGAATCACTTCTGACCCTTTGAACTCCTCTGGGCTGGTTAGAAAGTGATTGGTGTCTTCTCTTACAGAGTCCAGTCATCTTCCCAAGCGTTTTACTGAGCTATAACTTATGGATGTTGATGGATGAGCTCTGGACAGTCTTGCTACTGCAGTTGTAAAAGGTGCTACTCCCTGCTTGTTTCTTTCTTGGGGCTATTGGACCTATAACAGAAACAGCAGAAGGAAACATGCATTAGCAGCTGCAGTAAAAAATCCAACTTCTCAGCCTAAAAACCCTTCTGAAGCTGCCCTAAGGAAATTCTTCAAAGCCAGGGCACAGTTAGTGCCCCTGTTTAAGACGGGGCATAGCTCCTGTGTTAATGTTACTTTCTCAGATACACCATTGTAAAGCTTGATCGATTCTTCTTAAGCTGGCTTTTTTTGTTGTTGTTTCGACAAGAACTGGAGAAAAGCCAAAGTGGTGTCTGCTGGGGCTTTCCCTCCCTTGGGTGTTTGGGGGCATGGGGCAGGGAGGCTTCTCTTACAATCAACAGTACAATTCCAGCTGACTTAGACCAAGAAGCAACCTCACGCTCTTGTCTCAGATAGATAGGTGTCTTGCTAAGTTGCTGCTTTCCTTTTCCTGTCATGTTAGACCTGGGGTAGCTGGTATTTTCCTTCAGGCCCCGATCCTGGGAGCCTAGGGGATTGCCCAGAAATGCAACCAGTACTGAAACATCTTAAATATCTTGCACCTCCTACTTGAAAAGCAGGAAGGAGATTAAAGAACAGAAAAATTATTATTTTTAAAATCTCACGGCTTTTTTTTAGCCTCATGAGTTTTATGGTTTGACTCATGAATATATAGCCCAGTGTGTTGGCAGTTCTGTGAGCATGCAGAAGTCTTTTGGCAATCATGGGGAGTCATGCTGAAGGGCAAATACAGAAAGACTAGAATAATTATAAGGCAGTACAAGTAAAATGCCTTTGTCTGGAACTGCACAGTCTAAGCTTCTGTGATGCTCCCCTTCGCTCCCCTTCATGTCTTCTGACATCTCCAGCAGGAACGCAGAAAATAATGTTAGCCAGCCAGCTACGTATTCTGGGCAGGTTGCTCTTGCGTAGTGCTGTGGCACTGTGTAACAGGATGTTGTTTCTTTTCTCACGTTGCTAGCTGGTCTGCTTGCAGAAGATGACAGCATCTATTTCAAAACCACTGTTCACACATGTATCCTTTGTCCTCAGCATGTTGGTCATGCTTCAAGGTAGGAGAAACACCTCCTCTAGGAAGAACTTATACAGGAAACAGGAGCTGCATTTTAGCACAGAAGCTCCAAACAATCTTGGTCATCTGGAAGAGAATGCTTTATGGCTTTTTGGCTTTTTAAATAGAGGCTCCATCCTGCAAGCTCTTGTTGATTCACAAGGCAGAGTCATGGCCAAGGATCTCAATGAAGAGCTGTCTAAACCTGGGCTTCCTGTGAATTGGTATGGAGTTTCCTGACAAAGAACATCATTTCTGCAGAGTTCCCACACACCCTGCACCCCAGGGTGTGGGGCTCCATTTCTCAGCTTGGTCTTGACAAATGTTCTGTCTCCTGTGGGTCTTACCCAGAGCCTATCCTTTTGAAGGGAGATCAGTAGCAACACCTATAATGTATGCTGCTTAACTGGTTCTGGGGGTGGAGAGTGGTTTCAGGGCTCCATATTAAGAATTTGTTGCAGTGTGATGAACCAGGCATCATCTCACCTGTTAAATCAGAGTGCCCAGGAAAAAATTGTCTCACTACTGTCTCTTCAGGACAGTGTTGGCAGACAAGCTTGACACTCCGTGGTCTCTGCAGACTATGACAGCAGCACAAATCATGACCTAGAGGACAGTAATTGTAGCCAAATTATTCCCTTATTGCTTCTATCAGCAGC
This sequence comes from Phaethon lepturus, assembly GCF_000687285.1. Taxonomy (NCBI): domain Eukaryota; kingdom Metazoa; phylum Chordata; class Aves; order Phaethontiformes; family Phaethontidae; genus Phaethon; species Phaethon lepturus. The sequence goes on from NW_010510388.1 coordinate 38,688, forward strand.
ATTTTTCATGTCACAGACATGGCTTTTGTCTGACACCTGTGCTCTCCTTCTATTCTGCTGATAATCCTCCAGTCACATCTTTCCTTTATACATCTGTCGTATTATTTTTCTGGCTGGAAGCCCCTTTCACATGCCAGCAAAGAGTTTTGCACTCAGAATACATTTTAAAAAAAAAACCTCCATGCAAAGACCAACTTTGCTTTTGTAACAGATGTCTGTCTGTCAATCCAGATGTGAAACAGGAATGACTTGGGATCTTGCCAGTAAGCCCCATTCCTCTGCCATGAATAATGAGATAATGTGTTGCAAATTAACTCTTTGTATTACATTGGTAGATTGCAGGAGAAGAATCTCCAAATGTTTTTGAGTTTGTAAACCAGTGTTAATGTAGTTCTCTCTCCCTCTCTTCAGAGACACCTATGCTGAGTTGTGGACTTAGGTTTTATTTCTCAATTAAATTTAGTAACCAGGAATAGGAGAGGAGAAGAATTAAGAGCTGGGAGAATATTTTTCTGTCTGTTATTTGAGAAGGGATAATGGAGCAGATACTTTGGGCCAGGTATCACAGCCCATTTAGGTTCTTAATTCTTAGCGAAATAAATGGGAAAGCCAATAAAATACAGACCCATTCTAATGAAATCAATGGTAAAATAAGGAATGTAAATAGCTTGTTGAACATGATCCCTACTGTGGCTTATGAGTAAAACAGATGAGAAAGTTCTCGCATCAAAACATGTCCTTATTGTAGTAGTAAAAATGAAGATTTGAAATGAACTGAGCAAATTGGAAGTAAAAAAATAGTTTCTCTTTGGAACAAAAACAATCAGGATAAAAAGTGTCTTTTGCTACTGGAAATCTCTATGCTAGGTTTCAGCTGGGTAAGAATGTTATTTGCACCAGGTAGCAACATGTTCCACATTCCAGAAATTGAGTCCTTAGCATGAAAATGCTGATCCAGTCCTAAGTACAGTTTTATAAATAAAACATAGAATCATTAAGGTTGAAAAGGACGTCTAAGATCAGGTCCAACCATTGGCCCAACACCACCGTGCCCACTAAACCATGTCCATTATGAAAAAGAACAAAACCAAGTATCTTTAAACCAGTCCCAGTGGTCTGCATTAGATGAACTACAACTGGCAGAAGCAGAGATATTAAATCTTTAATCACTTTCACAAAGAGGAGGAGACCTCCAAAGATGTGCAGCTGTGTAATATTCTGAGCTGCTTTTAGGAAATATTAATTTAAATTTGACCACCAAAGCTTTTTTGTTCTTTCTCTATAGTTGTAACCAGGAGAATACTAAAAGATCTGGTTTTTTGTGTGAGTAGCTTGTGTCAAAATTTATGCTGATGTGATCTTAGCTGAGACAAATATCTTTCTGTGTACATTGAAATACAGTGTGAACTATGGGAGAGAAGATGAATTTCAGCCAAAGATAAATATAAACAGTGCATTTCAAGCTTTAGCAGAAGATATTTCTGGTTGCAGCCTAATAGGCAGCTGTCTCTTAGTGGTTGCAGCATTGCTTTGGCTTCTGCTGAATAGGTGAAGATGACATGCTTTAATTTTTTTTCCCCCAATTTTAGAGTCCTGCTACTTTTAGCATATCTGCATTTGTTGAGCAGTGCACACACATATATTCCTGCTCCTTTTGAGGAGGAGAATGCAGGACACCTGTCATGCAGGTGTCCTGCATTGAGACTATCCATCAGTCTTTGCAAAATGAGAGCATAAATTATTTACAAATTAAGAGACTGAGATGCTGTACAGTGCTACAGATGTGGTATTGTATAAAGTTTTCTTAATTGACGTGGCTGTTGCAAAAGCATCTACTCAAATGCATTTACTTTGCCCACTGTTCCTGGACTTAATGGACAAAACCTGTCATAAAATAAGTGCAAGTAGTCAGCAAATCAGGTTTTTCATTGTCAGTTCTGCTCATCTGCAATGTAAGCCACCTCTTGGAATGTGTGTAGGTAGATCAGGTCCTTGGATGATTGAATTCAGCCTAATTCCTGTGGAATGAGAAATTAAATGGGAGATGTAAGAGACATACCAAACTGCAGTTGAAAATTATTTGACATGTCTCTGTAAGCTTCTCTAAGGTGCTTAAAACTCCTCAACTGGTGTCGATGGAGGGCAGTTCTGTAGGAGCCAGGCATTTTGAGCTGCTCCAAAAGATGTGAGCTGAAGATCTAGTTCATTAAAGCTGATAGTCACAGGTCCTGAGGATGCATACTCATAGCTACCTTGAAAACAAACAGATGCTGTGGGACAAAATACCTTTTTGAGCATGCATATGTGCTAGTATGTCCCTTCATGTCCGCTTCTATATATGTATGTGTATATACATATGTATTAATATGTTTATGAATGAGAAAAGGGAAGAGATGCAATATACTTCAATTGGCTTATTTCATATTTGCATGTCTTTGAAAGAGTTGTATGTCAGAGGGAGCAGGAGGAAAGGTTAGAGTTGGGAGCACTGCCTTGGAGCTTTGAGAGTGCACAGTTGGTTATGAGAAGCAAACAATTTCAGGCTAGTGAAAATTGTCAAATATAATTTTAATGCCTCTGGGAAAATCACTGGTTTGATTGTCCTCTTATTATGTGCCTTGGGAATGGACTCCATGAGATTGCTCATTAGTTTGCCTTTGTTGCAGCAAAGCTGATGGGTTTACAGCATTAGACTTTTTTTTTTGCAGGAGATGCTGAATGAACATGTAGAAAACAGCAATCCCAGAATACTGCCAGTTCATTGCTGTTAGCAAGTGGAGAGTTGGTCTTGATGCAGGACCAAAATGAAGTTGCCTCAGTTCAGCATGAGTCATGTGAAACAAATATTTTGCTATTCTGAGTGAATGACTCCTTCCTTTTGCACTTCATCCAAACCAAATCAAAAAACCACATCATCAACTGGAAAGAAAACACTTGCAGTCACGAAGCAAGCAGGCCACCAAAAGGGAGCCATTTAATCAATTTCATGTGTTGCTAATGGGAGAATACTGAAAGCAAGTTGTCTGCAGTAGCAGGCATCTTTAAGACTTCCACAAGCCATGGGTTTTTAATGCTTGTGTGAGTATGACTGCACAGTAATTGGTGTCATAACTTCTACTGGTGATTGTCCTGCAGAGAAATTACAGTCTGTACCTGAGAGATGCAGTCAGAGCTCTTGTCATGGGGAGTTTCATGTCATAGACTGGATCTGATATAGGCAGCAGAAGACAAACAGGACAGAAAGCAGAACATATAATCAGGAAACTTGTGGGGTGACAGTAGGGAGGGAACAATCACATTTTCCAGCCAAGTACATCTGAAGACCCATGTCAGACTGTTGAAAATAACTGGTTCATAAAATCAGTTAGTCACTTGAAGAGCTCCATAGCCTGAGTCTATCCTTACAATGGTGGTTGTGACGGAAATGTAGAAATCCTGGACTGAAACTTAGATTTGAAGTATATTGGGAGTTTTGGATGTATTACAACTATTTTAGAACCATGTACCACATACTGCTGCTGGCTTCTGGTGTTGCAAACTTCCCTCTTGTCTTCGTCAGTTCACAGACTAACTTTCCCAACTGTGTGGTAGCAAAACCACTCCTAGTCACTAGGTCAGTTGATACTGTGTTTTTGTGTTTTTGTTCGCAAATAACATTGCTTGGCATTGGTCCCAGCAGAGTTTTTCTTGGTCATTTGAAACACAAAGGCAATCCAGTGCTTTCCTCTGGTAAATCTCCTTAGGCCTGATCCAAGGGTGCAAGACCTGGGATCTCATTTATCTTACAAAGTACCTGCACAGTACCTACTTATGAAATTAGTCCACGTGGTCAGCCGACTTGTGTTCTGAACTGAGCTTCTTGGTTAGGTACCACTGTGTGCTACTGCCCTAGAAAACAGGTTTGAAAGCCAGAGAAGCGCAAGCTTTTCTTGGCTGGTCCTGCGCAAACTGGCATTGCTGTGTGTTAGTCACAGCCCTTGGACGTATATCGCTATTTAATTTTTAGGACTCTTTCTGCTTTACAGCAATCATAACTGCTTGCAACAGGGGAAAAAACACCCAAACTACCATATTACGATGACGTAGATTAATTTCAGATGCCTTTTTCCTCTTGATACCTTCTGTCATTGCCAGGAACCTCTGTCTCAGGCTGTACATTGAAAACAAAAGCCTAAACTTTTCCTAGTCACTGTTCTGAGCGAGCTGTCGTGTATAAACCAGCAGTACTTTTTGCAATGATTTTTCACATCTGACAGCATGCAGATACTGGTTGTTTAGCCTAGTCATTCTATGGGAGGCAAGGCTGGGAGAATGTCAGCTTATTTTCTGAAATGCTAGTGTTTACAGCTGAGAGCTCTGACTTTGCTATACATTCAGAGCTGTTAGTGCATTTGGGGCATGCATGCTAGTTTGGGATATTTTTGAATAAATAGCTACCTAGCAGCTGTTTATGAAAAATTGCTATTTTGTGTAATTTTTGCATATTTTTTTGTCTCACTTATTTTAAAGGCCATTTTTCATAATATACGTTAAAGGTACAATTAATGTTTGCTGAAGTCTGGTTAAAATCGCAGAAAATAGTTCCATGCTTCGCTGCAAGAGGTGTTTCCCTCTGGGCAGCCACGGTGTCTTCCAAAACAAGAGAAGTTTCCCTCATGAAGAAGTGGTGGGTTCCGATTTGCTTGTCTTAAAAATAGTGTAGTGCAGAGCGTGGTTTTGCAGCTTCCTCTCTGTGTAGTTCCAAGCTGAGAAGATACTTGTTTATGAAACTGAGAGCTTGAGTATCTGGCTGTTATCAAAATGCCAGTGCTATAATTGGGAGCATATGCTAAAAGAGTTGAAAAATGTAAGGAAGACTCTTAAATGATTAAGTCCATTTCCTTACAAAGATATGACAGGTTCCAGTAAAGGTTTTTCTGCAGAATTAAAGTGATGCTGCAGTGATTAGAACCAAAAAGCTTGTTCAGCTTTTCACATGAGTGCTCAAAAAATAATTTTTGAATTGGAGAAAACATGATTAAAAAAGTGTTTGATCATTTTTGGGTTTTTGAAGTGACTAAATGATACTTTTTCCTATTTTTGTGTTTAGAAATTTGTGTAACACAGAAAACTTGACTATAAAAGTTTACATGGCCTTCAATAAGGACAGGCACCTGGAACTGTCTGTAGAAAGCTGTTCTAGAGATGTGACTTTTAAGTGAGAGCTACATCCCCAGTAGTGCAGCAGTGTTCTTGCTCTTTACACCTTGGCAATGCTGTTCCAGGTGGCAGAGGCTCGAATCCTGCATGGTCTGAGAGGGAACATGCACATAGCAATCCACACAGCTGTGCTTATTTCAGCCCTCACGCTTTCAAATGCCCCTGGATGTGCTGTTATGTATATGTGAGAGCTGTTAAATAGACACACTCGTTGGCTTATGCTTTGTAATCGGATGTGTGTGGGAAGCTTACAGTGACAGGCTGCTCTTTTGCAAATGTTTGCACACTTGAGTAATTTCACTGGTGTGAATAGGTCTGTTAAAAGCAGGAAAGCACTTGAAGCTTTTCATTTTTTTAACTTGGGGGAGTTTTAGTTTGAAATACAAACTGAGGGGACTCCCTCCTTTGTCTTGGACACAGTGCAAATAGGATTCTTTTCTGTCACTTAATATTATTCCTGCAGGAGCGAAGTGAAAAAAGAGAAGTTAATATATGCAGAGACCTGTATATGTAAATAATGTGTTAGATTCAGATACAGGTATAGATGTAGATGAAACTAAGAGGAACAATCATAGAAATGAAGTTACTCATCAGTGTAAAACCAGGAATGAAGAGAAGATGTGGAGATTAGTCCAAGTTTAACAAAATCATTGCTGTATGCCCTCTTGAAATGCTGTATCCTTGCTAGACACCCCCCCCTCCCCCCCCCAGGTGCAAACTGTCACACAGCTCTGTTTCGTATAGGCAAGATAGGTGACAGTATCTCCAGGTACTGGGTTTCTGTAGGGATTCTTCCCTTGCTTATCTTCCTCTGTTTACTTGTATATCGTAGTATTATGGTTAATTATACCATAAGAGATCAAGGCTTGTTTTTGTTTTTTTCTAATCTTATCTGTTGGCAGTGCTGCTGCTCGCCCATTTTGTTTCCCTTTCACTGAGTGACTGCAAATTGAGAACTTCCTCCTAAGTGGTCCCTTTGAAAATACTGATGTGATTCATGGCCCTTCCTTTGCTCCAGCTGTGAAAAGCTCGATGCTTGTGTGGAGTGACCCTCTAAGGCAGTGTGCCGTGAGAGTCCATTCTATACGTTGTGATGGAAAGCAATGGGAAAAGGTAACTAGAGTGGGATTTAACATGGTATATCAGGCATCTGTGAGATTGAGTTTACAGCTCCAGATTGGGAGTTTATTATGCCTTCAGCTTGATTGATCTATTAATTTTGCAAACTTTGTACCTGTGAAGAGAGACTCATGACAGCACTCAGGACTGCAGTACTCCATTTATTTGCAGATAGATTACCATACTCAAAGCAGGAACGTATGCTTTTTTTGCTACCTTGCCTTGCCAGTGTACCTCATCTTTGAACTGGAGGGATTTATGGGAGAGGTTGAAGGGCAGACTGTGAGTACTAGGTAGTAGTAGGAGTACTAGGTACTAGGAGGTACTAGGAACCAGCTTCTGCTCCACTGAGATTACTAGGGGTTTGCCCTCCGAGCTCAGAGTGAATAGCATCAGGTCCTAGACTGTGTCCTTGGAGACTTAGTTCTGGTTGTATCTTCCTCTGTATCTTACTCCATTGTCTGCTGTCAGTATGCCTCCAGCCTTCAGCACGCCAAGGCCAGGCTCCGGTTGATAGCAAGAAAGGCTTAGCATGGAAGATATATTCCTTGTCCAACCTGTGAGTGTTTGTGAGATGTTTTGAGGCTTGTTTTGGATCTGCTGCCATGTGAGTTAGGTTCAGCTGCCATTGATTTTACCTTCCTTCATTTATGAAGCGGCTGTACCAACAGTGGACTCCTGAGCCCCTTCAGGATGGAAGGCTGGAATAAAAACTCACAGCTTGGCCAAATTTTGGTACTTTTCCATAGGAACAGTGCTAGCCTGTATTTGTAAGTTCCTGCTTCCAAACAGGGAGTCAGGAGAGGGTTTCAGTACTAAAGTTTTCAAAGGGAATGTCTCTTGCTAGTGTGCAAAATACACCATACCTCCTTTCATAGAAATCACTGGTTATGTCTGGTTGAAGTATCCTTTAAACCAGCCCTAAGGCAGGTGACTGAGGTGCTGAATTTCAACACAAATAGTTGAAATTCAGTTGAGTAGCAGTCCTCTATTAGGAAGTCTTGGGTAACTTTAATTATAAGCTATTGTAGTGATGTTAGTAAGTTTGTTTACCACTGCCCATGGCACCCTCGTTCTCAGTGTAAATAAATGAGTCAGGTGAAGCATTAGGAAAAGCCATGTAACTGTAGAAAAGATGAATCATTGGAAGAGGCCATGGAGGAAAAGCTGTGCAGTTTTCCTCACTGGAGGTCTTTAAGAGCATCCTCGAGAAATACCTGCCAGGCATGACCCAAGTACACTCAGGCTTGCTTTGGGCAGAGGTATGGGAAAGAAATTAAGATCTTTTTCAGCCTGGGATGGAAGGATAACTTATTCATGAGCTAATAACCATTTCACATAATTTTCTTGGGTGTCTCTTACTTCTACATAATGAGTGTTGCCTTAAGTGGTAGCTTGCTTTCTCTTGCAATCCCTTATCAAAAAGGCACCATAACTATAGTTAGTTGGCCCTCCCTGCCAGGTGCAGTAGATGAAGGACAACAGTGAGTGATACAGCTTCAGCAAGCCCAACAAGGCTGCGCTCTGCTGAGTGTACTTGTACCTTTGTGCAGGTCTTGGCAGCTGCTATGGAACACAGCAGAGATCACTTTGAAGAAAGCCTTTGGGTGGAAAGCTTATCAGCTGGTGTTTGTTGCTGTGTACGTACCAAATAGAAGTCTTCTGGGGCAGTTGCATCTGCATGATAATCTGGTGTTCAGGGTTGGTTTTGGTTGCAGTTCTGGGAGTAAAGGCAGCAAGCGTACAGCCACAGAGAGACAGAATGGTAATGCTCTTGGATTGCATCTTGCATTTATGCTGCATCGCATGTATCAAGAGTCACTGCACTGGCATTTCTCAAACACTCCAGTTTTGTCTGCTGCTCCAAATTCTGCTCCAGGTCATGAGTTGCAAATCTTGAAAAGCTTCAAACTTGGGATTCTCCCCTTCCCCTCAATATTTCCATTTGTGCATGAAGCTTCCACATGCAGGTGCAGCCAGTCTTGGGGGAGAGAGTAACGCAGCCTTGACCCGCATCCATCCCTACATGGGTACTTCAGTGGTAGAAAGATACAAGGGTACTTTAAAATAGCTCTTTAGAAGCCAAAATTGTGTAGCCAGAAGTAGTGCTCCTTTTCCGAAAAAGGATATAAGTGAGAGGAATGGAAAGGTACCTCAGCGAGTGTTTTCACTTGCTACCTTTAGGTGTCTGACTTTAAATGTCTGCCCTAAGAGCTTAGGGATACTAGTGTCCTGCTAAGAGAGGCTGCTGCTTTGAGTCAATCTTGGCAGGAGCCTCTCTCCTTCCACTAAAACCAGATAGACTAATTTCCTAATTTAGGAGCCATAATTGGTTACTAGAAGATGGGCAATGTAAATACCAGCAACAAGGATCTTCCTGAAAGAGGAGAGTGCTGCTAGAATACTGATCTACTGGGTGTACAGTTCTCTGGAGTCTGCTACAGGTGGGGCATGATTTAGGGCAACCAGAAAGCCACCATAACTACTCTAGGGTTGAATTTGCCATTAGCTATTATCAAAATTAGGCTTCTATGTTCTGGTATGTAACTGGGTTTGTCCTCAGTGTATGTGTGTTAGTACTACCTATCTTCCCAGGTGCTAGTCTGCTCCTAGCAGATGTCTGCTTGGAAAGCCTCTGTATCATTTTTATTGATATTGTGGTCTCTCTGCATGCTGGAGCAATAGTTTTTTTTTGCTCCTTAGTTTCCCCTGCTGCTGGAGTTGCCTGTCAGGGATTTGCACACCAGAGAGATAGAGGAGAAAAGCAAGGCAGGATTTAGGCTGCTGCTTATTTTCCATCAGTTGCCTTGTTAATGCTATTCTTCCAGGTGTAAGATGCATCTTGTGTCCACTCTGTTCCACCTGCTAATCATTTCAACTTTTTTCCAGTTTTAAGGGGTTTTCTCTTTCTAGTCTGAGATTTCTACTTCTATTTGTGAACAGAGCTGGGGTTGTGATTTGCCATCAACGAGTAGGGTGACTGTAAAGAAAGGGCTGTTGGTAATGCCTTATGTTGTGTGATGTGTGACAGTTTCAGATAGGAAGAAGAAAACTGGGAAATAAAGAGCTGAGCTGCTGGCACACCTTGGCTTGTATTTGCTCGGAAAGCCCACCACGTTTGGAAAATAGTTGCAAGGAATCATTATGTGGCTGGTCATTTAGGTGGTGAATGCACCTTCAAAAAAGACGTTCTTCCAATTTAAAGGTATCTGCACAGTGTTGCCATTTTTGGAATAACCTCCCTTGTGAACAAGTCTGACAGTACATCAAGACTTCTCATGAGATCAGAAACCCAATGTGTTCATGCATTGCGCAACAGGAAGAGTGAAAGTCCCCACCCTATGTGTTTGTACAGTTTCTACATGGACTAGAAAACAGAAATGCAGAAGGTGTGGGCTTAGGGATTTTATTTTTAACTTCCAATCCAGTGTTATATCCACAAGAACATAGACCTGTATGACTACATGCTGCACGTGTATGGTCATCTGGATATTGAGCATCAGTGCTGAGTACATCAGCTGACCCTTCCCAACTGTGGTTACACTTAAGATGTTCTGGAGCAAGCAAAGCTGAAGTGCTCAGAATGAACTTGTGAGAGAAGCAGAAGTGGGAGAGATTTCTCCTTGTATGAGAAAGTTAAAGCGAAGTGTTTGGTTTCATTATTGACTTCACATTATTTCTGGAAACATCAGTACGATCATGCTGGTAAGAAATTTGGGGAGTGTTACGTGAGTTCATTTAATTCAAATCCTTTGTACTGCTAATTCAGATACTTTTGTACTGCAATGTAATAGGTTAGTAATAGATAAGTTTAGGACAATATATGCAAAAATGTTACTTTTCTGCAAAGTGTTGGTGTTAATTGCTTCAATGTTGTGTAACAGCTTTTGTGGGCATTTACAGAGGATACTTGTTCTGCTTTTAGACCACTTCAGGGCACTATGCAGGGGAATGGGTAAGTGGCTGCTTAGGGCAGGACCTGGGCTGTTGTTTGGTGTGAGGACAGCAGGAAGTATCAGCTCCAGGATGGGTTATTACCATGCCCAATGCCCATTTTAGATATTTGAAACTTACTGACTCAGTATGTTCATCAGCAAACACTTGTGGCAGGCTGTTATGTGTTCAACCTACCTGTGTGTGTGTATCTGTCATTTAAGTTGTGTAAAGCACGACAGGACATTGGAACTGTATTCCCTGCTCTCCTAAAGACACTGAATCCATGCAGTATACAAGGTAAAAATCCACTCTTTCCTTTTTTTGGTGTAACAGTCTTTCTAAAGATAAGACACACCTAAAACATGCCAGTTCCGTGCATGCTGTTAGTCTCATACATGCAATAGTAGAAGCCACCCCCTTGGGGCAGGGAGTGAGGAATCCACAAAACACAGATTTTTTTTAATCACCTTTGCTCACTGTGAGTAGTTCCTTACTCATCATAACCACCCATTCAGATCAGTCAGGCTATTTGTGGAGTACAGTGTTGTTCACTGTGTGGGAGATTATCAGAGATTTGGTCCCTATTAAAAAAGATTTCTCTTGCACTAGAATGTTTCCAGTGGGATCACCTTATGTATTCAGGTAACATTTGTAAAAAGGACTCCCTGCTGTAAATGAATTATGATTTCAATGGAGCAACATCCAGTTGTGGCACCTTAGGAACCACCACTCTGCTCTTAACGTAGGTGTGTGGACTCAAACTATCCTGGAAAAGAAACCTGGGTAGATTTTATGGTGCACTGTGGTTCCAGCTTTTACCAGGGCAGGATCTGAACCCTGATGCTTTGTGAAAATATGGGTATATTCATCTCAGTGTATTTTTCTGCTTTTGCTGAAATGCTGTACCTACCTTGCATTTGATGAAGGATTAAATAAATGGCACCTGCTGATCTGGTGCTCCAATACCCAATGCATCATCCTCTTTGGAAGAAGCTCCATTTATAACTACTGTTTTATTTGCTTTGATGAAAATGCCTGGATTTGTTAGCTCCTGCAGTGTTTGATTGAACTGAATGGTCTGATCAAGGAAAGTCGCTGTGAAATTTTCTTCTGCTTTGGTAAAATTCAGCTCAGCACACAGAGTTGGTGACATGCCAAGAAGATGTGTTTTTTCTGGAGCTGCTTTGTGTGAATGTCATGTAAGGACTGTGAGGTGAGTTGAGGGAAGAAGAGGGAAGCCTTTTTCTCATCATGCAAATCCTAGCAGTGATTTCATTTAAGACCAAATACTGCTTTTCAACACCTTGCCGTAGCTTACTGGTGACTCAGGATCAAAGAGGAACTTTTGCCAGCTGAGTGACTGGAAGGTTATTGTGCAGAGCTCCTAGATGGAGACTGGATATGAACAGCAGCCCACTGTTTGACCCAACAGAAATTTAGCTGTTGGGTTTTTTTAGGGAGAATGAACACCTAGTGCTTTTCATAGTTCTGATATATTTAACTTTTGTAACATAGTTCCTATGAAATGAAAATATTTCATTTATAGCCTGTGCAAGTCAACACAGAGCAGTCAGAGTTTAGGGTCAAATCTTCAGTTGTGCTGGGTAGCTTCATTGGAGTGCTCCTCTGGAAAGGTGCAGGAGACTGCATGTTTGCTTTTGCTTTGCTTCCTTTGTGGTGTGCATAACTGGGTCCAGCCTGGATGCAGAGCCTCTTACAGGCCACCAGAAGGTGCCTGCTGTTTCTTTGTATCTCAGTAGTCCTTGTCCATCTAGAGAAGCAGATGATAGGGGAATTGCCTATTTTAATTTCGTGGAGAAACCTACCAATTGATATTAAGCTCTTGTGAAGGATAAATTTTTGCAGTGAAGATTGATTTTTCTGGTTTGATTCTGTCACTTCAGAGTTACTTTTAGTGCATGTTCATAAGGTTGACTAGGCTCTCCACACACCATAAGCTAATCTGTACTATTACCTTGCTGATTAAATTGGAGTGATCTTTTTTGCTTATAAGCAGAAAATTTTGATATGCAAGAGTTGAGAGGCAGTAATTGGAATTTTCTGATGCTTTTTATACAGGGAGCTAAGCACTAAACTTTCTTAATATTGAGCTTTCTCTTTTGTTACAGGCAATGTATCTACATATTTTTTTTTTCCCTGTGAATGATTTTTTTTTTAATCTAAATTTTCCATTCATTGTCCATTAATATGATTTGGCACAAGGATAGACTAATTGCATGGGCAGGCACAGTGATAGGGATATAAAACTTTTCCAGTGACAGTGTCTTGAAATAGCAATCAGTTAAGATATCATCACTGCAGCATAATATTGCAGGTAAATTTTGCTGCCTTTCTGTGAGGATATGAGTATTGTGTTGAAGCCATACATGTGTGTATGCATACCTATATATTGGGGTGTGTGTGTATATATATACATGTATGTATTGTGTGTGCAATTGTGGAGAGCTTGTATTTAGTTACGTTGGATCCTTCTGTCACTGAGCCATTAGGGTATGGTGGATGTTATCACATGGAGATCTAAGCGAAAACCAGCCTCTACCTACTTTTTTGTCCAACTTCATCCACATTGTAACACCTCCATTGTGCTGTCAGTGTCAGCTGTTAACCAGAGTGCTCAGGAGGGAGATGAAGGCCTGGACCATGAGGAGTGTGATGGTGTGAGTCCAGCTGGTCCTGCCTGCAGATCTGGGCAGGTTGGGTGTAGACAGTACCGAATGTGTTTCAGCCCCGTTCACTGATGTTTTTTGCAGGTTTGGCTTTCCCCAAGCACCGCCTCAATGTCATGGTCCTGCAAAGCAGCGGTTGTCATGCTCTGGTCCTGAGCTTGTAACGTGGATGTTGCCCTTAAACATGTTGGGCATGTTTAACTATCGCAGGCCTGTTTAACACCCCTGGAAATCCTCACCTGGGATTCACCAGCTGTGAACTCAAGATTTGAAGCCAGATTTCAGGGGATTAAAAGTACACTTGGCTTGTTTTCTTTCTTGATTGATATCCACCAGCAGGTCCCCAGTTAGCCACCTTCTTGCCTGTCCCCACAGGGAAGCACTTTGCTTGCACTGTTGCTCCAGTTGTCAGACCCTAAACCGAATAATGGCAGTCCGTGAACTTAGTCCACTTGGAAAAGCTGTAAAATGCCAGACCAGGAGCAGCAGGCATGAGGACTACACAGGTTTTGTCTTCTGCTTCTTGTGGTCACCTGCTGATTGATGCAGGGAGCTGTGGAGAAAGAGCATTTGTGTTGCCCTTCCTCCACCATCACGTTCCAGCTATGGGATCACAGCTCACAATCTGGTTTTGCATTCACTGATGTATTCACTCTGTTTAATACAAGAAGAAATACTCCAGAAGCCAACCTAGGTCAGATGTAACTGTCAGTCCTGGTTCCCTGCCCTCTTGAGCTGATTTCCCCTTCTTGCCCGTGCTGCCACTGGGCCACCAATGGGACAAGTCTGGGGACTCAGCACCAGGGAATCTGAGTCACTGATGGCACAGCTGCATAAATGGATTTTCTTGGCAGAAGAGCCTGTAACAGGCATGGTTTCAGAGAAAAAATCCTTTGGCAGACACATTATGTTGCCATTTTAAAAATGGCATGTTCTGTCAGAAACAGTTCTGAGCGCTCTTATTTGCGTTAGATTTAGAAGTGTGCCCTTTGATGTGGAGAGCAGACTTGGGGCTGGAGGTCCTTCTTTTGGGCGTCCACTCTTTCGAGGGAAAGGCTGTTTTCTAAATCATAGGATTCAAGCTTGACTGTCTTCACTCTGTCAGAGTTAGCTGCCACGTGTCATACTCATGAGCCTCCGGCACGTACAGCACTCTCCTGGCTGCAGTGCAGGCTCTGGCGGTTCTCTTCGGTTGTGCGTTATTCCCTCCTTGCTGTGCAGCCGCTCTGCTTAACCACGGGAGCACGTTTTAAAACCAGAAGCCAATGAAACACATGATACTCAGCTTTCTATGGCATGAAATGGTATTTTAGCTCTTCAAAGACAACCTGGAGCCTCACAGTTGTCCTCTACAACAGATCCTGCTCTCTGCTAAACATGAAACAGCATCGTGTAAATAATCTCACTTGCATCAGTCAGTTCACCAGCTGTGGATCTGGCTCCACATGTCTGGTATGTTCTTTACCAGCAGAGATAATGGTATTTAAAGTGACCTTTACTGAGGTTTTTGACACTGTGTTGTTTCTCACTGCATCTGTCTCTGTTACTGGCTTTCTTACCATTCCTATAACCTCTTTTTCTTTATGAAAGCGTTAAAGCAAAAGGGTTCATGAAGAGAGAGCAGAACAAGCTGCTTCTGACTGTGATTGCTTATAGCTGGATTCAAAAGAAGCTGACACATTGGTCATCTTGTATGCAGTCCCATGGTTCTGGCTTAATTTTAAGCTACAAATCACAGTGTTTGTGTAAAAGTCCGTCATGAAAACCAGAATGTTGGAAGAAATAAGGTTGGTTTACTTTTTATGGGGTTCCTTCCTTCCTAGTTTAATGAAACACTGTATCCTCATGTAGCTCCAGACAATAAACCCATCTTTAAGCAATTAGATTAAACTGCTCATGAGGCTTAATTTTCAATAACTGTAAGTGCCCAATACATTCAATTAGTCAGCACTGGCTGTGCTGAAAAAAACCTGACCACTGAACAAGTTATTGCTGTAATCTGAAGTATGTGGGTTTTATTATGTACAATAATATCAAAGTCATGTTAGGAGGCTACAAAATTACTGAAGTCTACAAGTTCTCTGGTACAAAACCACAAGCTTTTGAACATTTGAAAGCTGAGTTTCTGAAGGTTTGGATAAATTTTTGTCTTTTGCTGGAATTTGTTAAATTTGAATAAACTTTAACAAGAAAAGCGTTTTTTGTGCCATTTCATCCTCAGTGGCCCTGTTTCTTATCAGAAGTCCTCTGTGGTATGCTACTGTAAAGAAGTACTGAGAACAAAACATGTTGGCTCCAAGCACTAAGTGTGAATCTGAAAATGGACCAAAGCTGTGGATGCAGCTAGAATTTTTGCAAATGAATGGGTTTGGAACAAAACCCTTCCAAAGGTGGGGGAGACATGTTTCATGGAAGCAAGATGACACTGCTGAGAGAAGACAAAGTCACAATTTAATAAACAACACTTTTTCATTCTCCCTTCTTAACTGCAGAAGTCAGAGTTCAGGTCTTGCATGTTAAACAATGAGGAAAACAATTTCCTTTTTGTCCTTTTTGCTGACTTTGTATAAAATGAAGGGTTTGTTTTTTTTTTTTTCATGTCTCAGTAACTGAAGTTACTGAACTTAGTTTCAGTAACAACAAGCAATTTGGGATTCAACATAATAATGATCACTCAGTGCATTTAGAAAGTTTACTTTGCCCTGTAGCAGCCCACATGTTTCATTGTATGGAGTTTTTTAATCTAAACCTCCTTTTGTGCTCTTGTGGCTGCCGGGAGCCGAGGAGGGTGCTTGGGTAAGTGAGCAACACCCTTGTCCTGCTTTTGCTCTGTGCTGGGGAGCAGTGGGCTCCAAAACATGTCCCAGTAGCTTCTGCCCTGATTTTCAACAGGCTGAGCACCTGGTTTGCCTGGTTTAGTGACTCGTTTGCCCATTGCTCACTAACTGGACCAGCCCTAGCTCTATTCCTCCAGTTCTCAATCCAGCAGCTCTTGTGGCTGCCAGTCCTGTTTTCTGCTGGCAGCAGTTGGGTAGTTGGACTTTTGCCCTTCTACTTTTCCCCTGTTTGCTCCCAGTGTGGGGCTGATCTTTGTAGGGCAGCATTGCTCTGGCAGCACAGTCCTGCTCTCGCTGCAGTCAAGCCGTGCTGCTGTCATTCGTCAAGACCAGGCTGGGTGCTTGCAGAGGTTTCTGTGCGCATGTCAGTCCTTGTGGGGTGCATTGCTGGACTCTTGGTACCTTCTAGCTTGGCTG
The DNA here is from genome assembly GCF_000687285.1 of Phaethon lepturus. Classification (NCBI taxonomy): domain Eukaryota; kingdom Metazoa; phylum Chordata; class Aves; order Phaethontiformes; family Phaethontidae; genus Phaethon; species Phaethon lepturus. The sequence goes on from NW_010510388.1 coordinate 54,883, forward strand.
AAGAGCTTTGCTGTTTTTTGTGGGCGTGAAACTGCATCTTGGTTCAGAGTTTTGTGGTGGCTTTTACTTTTTAAAGACAAATTCTCTCCTTTTCTTCACCTCTGCAGATTTGCAGTAAGAAGATTCGAAGTCTTCTTTCAAGAAGATGACTTCTTGCAGCTTTTGTTTATTAGACTGAGGAAAAAGAACATCCACCCTAAATCAAAGCACTGCTATTTATTGGCAGCATGGCAGTGATTCAGACTAACTGGGTGGCAAGTACAAATCCTATCTCGACTACATTGTATATATCATTACAATAGTGCACGTTTCACACAGTGGTATTTCCTCAGTGTCCTACCCCTGCAAAACCTCCTGTTGCTGGAGACTCACCAAGTTGCTAATGGAGGGTTTGGAAGCAGACATCAGATGTGGCAAGTTTTATAAACACACATTATCGATCTTCTTGCTTCTTCCTGGAGTGCGGGACCTAATCATGTATTTGGAAAAAGCTTTACATTTTCTCCTAAACTAGGGCCCAAGACCTACCTTGCACTTTCTAGCAGGCTTATTTCACATAGCTGTGTTCCCAGAAACAGGCACAGAGAATGCAAAAAAGGTATTTCCAGTCTGATCCTTTCATTGCTGATGGTGCATAACACCTTGTGTTTTCTCACTTTTCTACCCTGTTACTACAGTATTTTACTCCCTAGGTACAGTGGAGCATGCATTGACAGTGGTGGTGGCAGGGAAGTTCCTGTGTTGTATAATAGCTGTTAACACTACAAATCAGCCAAGTTCTGAATTTGTATTCTTTCAGGGGATTGCATTCACAGAAAAGCCTGCAGTCACCTTTTCAGACCTGGTTATGGGATCAGTGCTGTTGCTAATTCTATTATGCTTCATGAATTTTAAGCAAATGTAATTAATTCATCTGTTTTCTTAAACTGCTTCCAAGATGCTCTATAAACAGTGCCAAATCTTAAGCAGGA
>NW_010510388.1:55884-57763 GCF_000687285.1 Phaethon lepturus
AGGAATGAGAGTGCTGTGATTTAGAAAGGTTACTTTCTTTACACGAGCTAAATTCATGACAGTGGCAGCATTGCTGGTGAAAAGCAGGATCCCATCAAAGCTGTACTTTGCATAAAGCTGCAAGCATGCCTCAGTACTGTCAATAACCTGCTTCCTGTGGGCCTGTTAATTTGCAGACAGAAAAGGGTGATATTTAGGCAAAAGATGCTCTTTAGCATGTAGGACTCAGCATAATAAAGGAGAGTTGGCATTATCTCTAACCTGCTCCCTCTGACCCAGGGCTTCCTCGAAAGTGAAACTGTGAGGATTTTTGTGCAGAAGTACAGACCCTTCCCAGAGGAGCTCGTTCTCCCAGCTGGGGCTCAGGGTAGCCGGGAGTGCCTGGCCGCATGGTGCCGCGCTGCCACGTCTGCACGCTGATTTCCTTGTGACTGGTGTAAATCAGGAGCGACTTCAGTGAAGCCTCAGAAGCAGGCTGTTACCACACACAGCTGAGAGAAATAGGACTAAATGAAAGAATTGGGATAACTTCTACTTCTTGTGTGAAAAGCCATTGCTGCTGAAGTTGTTGGCAGAACTTTCTTTCGTTTCTGTGGCCTCTATTTTATACCTATGGTGGTTTTGATTTATCTGAATGTCAAATAAAAGCTGCAGCAGCCACTTTAAATATAGAAGAGGCCTGAGATGAGTGTATGCAGCCAGGGAAATAGCAGGAGATAGGTTTGGCTGCTGTATTGTTAAAGCCACTGGTGCAACCTACATTGTCTTAAACCATAGTGGTAAAAGCATGTATTTTCTGGAAAATTAAAATGTCAGTTTCTACCTTTTTTTTTTTTTTTTGTATGGCATGATAGGGAGCTGCTTAAGAGTGGGCCCTGTTTACAGAGCACCTTGGAAACAGTTTAAGAAAACAGATGAATTAATTATATTTGGTTAAAAAAACAGCTTTGGTTTGAAAGTAGCATGAGAAGGTGAAGCATGAAAGATATTGTAAGACTGTTTGAGAACAGCAATTTAGAACAAAAATTTTTTTCTTAATCAAAATTCTGGATATAAAATGGTTTAATCTGCTAGAAACTGAGGGCTTGCCTGTGTCATTCCAAAATGTGCAGTTGTGAAAATGTGCAGTTAATGGGCAGTCTGGAAGCAGTGAGAAAATATGGCCAGAAAGCAATTCTTCCTCTGTCTCCTCCACATCTTGCTTAACGGAAAAGCAGCACTGTAGAGACCAGCACGTTTCTTTTGTGTCAATATGTGTGTGTTTGCACTCTACAACCACAGAAAAATGCAAAGCCCAAATCTCTTTCACCTCAATGATATTTCAAGAGGATTCCAGGTCTAAAATTAGAACGAAAAATAAGTTGTTTCTGGTTTGTTTTCTTTGGTTTGGTATGTTTTTTTTTTTTTTAGTGCTAGAAATACACCATGGAGACTGTACAATTGAGGGAAGGCCTGGTAGGCTCAGTTGTGCTAAGCCATCCTTGCCAGAGCCGCTGCAGAATACCTCAAGGCATCCCCGCACTGGGCTGGCGCTGGGATGGGCAAACCCTCCTGGGACTGGAGGGCTGAGGAGGGGTGTAGGGAGTCTTCCCCAGCAATGCCTGCGTCCCACTGCCTGGCCAGAAGAGGGTTAAGGGCTGCCCGCTTGCTCTGTGATTCAGAGTGATTTGAAGGAAAAAGGTGTGCCTTTTTTTGCAGGAAATGAGATGACACAGAGGGAGATGCCTTTGGGCCTTTGCTGCTTGGGTTATAGGAAGAAGCTGTGTTTTATATTACTTCAGCAATGTCTTTGGCTAAGTCATGCCCAGAGGAAAAGGGCCAGTGTGGAATTTGAGGTGGGAGCATGCTGAGATTTTCCTAGACAGGTTACCAAGCTCTT